>NW_008794089.1:3271949-3272330 GCF_000699145.1 Aptenodytes forsteri
GGGGCAAGAATCCTTCCCGTGCCTGGCAGGGCACCAGTGGGTGCTCCAAAGCACTGGGACCCCTTGAAACATCTCTGCATCCCATTTCTTACAGCTGCTGCCCCTGGCTCCACAGGGGATGAGGACAGTGAGCTCTGCAGTGCTCTTCAAGAAGCCGTTCCCTTGGTCTGGCCACTGCTATCCAGCTGAAAAGGATTTCTGTCACTCAGATGATCTTTGAAGGTGTCCCTACCGGGGGCTGGCCTTGCAGTGGAGAACTTCCAGCAGCCTTGTCCCGCCTCCATTTGTCCTCCCTCAGCCCCCTCCAAGTAGTTCCACCGCCTCCTCAAGGACTTCCTCTCGGATGTCTTTGGGCTGCCCCTGCGCCAGCTCTGGCAGGGG
>NW_008794089.1:3276037-3316535 GCF_000699145.1 Aptenodytes forsteri
CCACCCAATACAAAAGGGCAGCTGCCTCTCTTAAAGAGTCCCTACATGCCTGGAAGTTAGCTGCAAAGAAGGACTGAAGGTTTTGCTTTTTATACACCCACCTGAAATTACCTGAGAATGTCAGTGTGATAAAGTTAGTTATGACATCATTCAAATACAAATGAACTTCATTGTCTGGTTTTTTTAATTAATAAATGAAACTATGAAAAACAATCTTCTAGCACATACTTGGTAATTGAAATTACCTGAGAATGTCAGTGTGATAAAGTTAGTTATGACATCATTCAAATACAAATGAACTTCATTGTCTGTTTTTTTTAATTAATAAATGAAACTATGAAAAACAATCTTCTAGCACATACTTGGTAATCAGTTTGCAAAACTGGTGCAATGAATGCAGAAAGCTGCCAGACTATGTCTGTTCAGTCAAAGAATCTCAACATTTTGATGCAAGCTCAGTGTGATGAGACAGGCCCTTACATGTGTCCAAACATGGATCTGATGGATCAGCAGGCAGAGGGAGGCTAGAGAAGAATTCCCTTGCCAGGAGGGCTCCCGGTCCAGAGGGCTTTGAGGAAAAAGACAGTCTTTAAGTAGCAAGGATTTCAAATGATGTGGAATTTAGAAACTAAAACTGATGTTTTGAGTTACACTTTAAAAAGAACTGGTAGCCGGTGCATTTTAAGACCATGCTTTCCTCTTTGCAAAGGACCCCACAAGGCAAATGCATGCGGAAATAGCACATCCTGAAATAATTCACTATAGCTGTACTAATTGCATTCCCGTACTGTGGGGGATCACAGTATGGGAATGCAACCCTGTAAATTGGGCCCCACCATTTAAAAAGGATGTTAAGCTATGTGAATATGTCCAGAGGAGGAAAAAAATGCTGGGAAGGGGCTGGAAGGCATGTCCTCTGAGGAGCGGCTGAGGACACTGGGTTTGTCTAGTTTCTCTTCTCTTCTCTTCTCTTCTCTTCTCTTCTCTTCTCTTCTCTTCTCTTCTCTTCTCTTCTCTTCTCTTCTCTTCTCTTCTCTTCTCTTCTCTTCTCTTCTCTTCTCTTCTCTTCTCTTCTCTTCTCTTCTCTTCTCTTCTCTTCTCTTCTCTTCTCTTCTCTTCTCTTCTCTTCTCTTCTCTTCTCTTCTCTTCTCTTCTCTTCTCTTCTCTTCTCTTCTCTTCTCTTCTCTTCTCTTCTCTTCTCTTCTCTTCTCTTCTCTTCTCTTCTCTTCTCTTCTCTTCTCTTCTCTTCTCTTCTCTTCTCTTCTCTTCTCTTCTCTTCTCTTCTCTTCTCTTCTCTTCTCTTCTCTTCTCTTCTCTTCTCTTCTCTTCTCTTCTCTTCTCTTCTCTTCTCTTCTCTTCTCTTCTCTTCTCTTCTCTTCTCTTCTCTTCTCTTCTCTTCTCTTCTCTTCTCTTCTCTTCTCTTCTCTTCTCTTCTCTTCTCTTCTCTTCTCTTCTCTTCTCTTCTCTTCTCTTCTCTTCTCTTCTCTTCTTTTCTCTTTTCTCTTCTTTCTTACATACATCAGTGGGAGTTGTGGGATCTCAAGACTTCTGAACAGCAAATGATACCATTTGTATCATATTCAGAACAAGAATTTTGGATGAGAAAAGCCAAGCCAAGCAAAAAACTTAAATTCTCAAAACAGGGTTAGCCCACTTCCATGTTTCAACAGAATTCTGATTACTACACCTTAATATACAGAGCCTGTGTAATGGTGGGTAATGAGAGACAAGCTGGGCTTGAATTTAGTGTCTCCTCTGGAAAACAGCATTAACTGTCATCCTCTCTCCCTGCTGCTGCACTGCAGGGTTAAAATTGGTTGTGAGCCCAAGTCAAAGTATGAATAAAGGAAATTAAACAATTCCTTTTTAAATAAATTTGTTATAATTTGCTCCTTCAATAGTTGAGAAACAGGTTTTTAATACTTAAATTCACACCAGTGCAGGAATAACAGTTTAACTTCTGTTGTTTTTAAATAATGTGTTACCAATAAACAAACACAAAGCTTAGGCTAAATCAAAGGAAGACCTCATAAAGGACACAATGTTTAGCTCCCTTCTTAAATATTGCTAGTTGTGTTTTTAGCAAACTGATGTTACAATACATTTATAAATTTTAAACAACTACATCTATTTATTGGTGCTATTTTCTGTACTTACAAGCTACTTACTTACAAGTTCTGCAATTTTGAAAAATAGTGCTAATATCCAAAATGCAAGTAAGCCACAAAGTGTCCAGAATTTTCCAGTCTAATGATTTAAGTGTCACTATATTAAGGAGGAAAGGCTCTCCATGAAAACTCCAGCTCCTTGAATCTTGTTGTGAGATATGAACAGGAGTTTCCCCTTTCTTGAAACTGAGAGCCCTCCTATCCTCTGGAGCAGGTAGAAAATGCAAAGCCTTCAAAGCAGAATGCAATTCCATTTGGTTTGATTTGGTCTAAATGGTAAATGAGAAAAAATCTCATTATTTATGAAGACAGTGTTAACAATGCATACTTATATGCATGAATAACGTAAAAGAAAAAAAAGCAAGTTCAAGATTGCTTCTCTTTTAGCATTTTGTTTTTTTGTCTCTCTGGAGACTGGGACATGTCCCAGAGAGCAGTGGGGAGCATGGAACTTTGTGGAAGGGCTGAAAAATCAAGATTGTCAGAAAGGAAAAAAATGAGGGAATCAGTCGTGAGTGGAAAAGTGCAGTATTGTGTGTTAATCTCACATGACATCGTTCATTGTACCACTTGTAAGTGGTACGTTAACTGGCTGGAAAAGGGGATTTGTCTGGGATGGGATTAAATGAAATAATATCTTAAACAGGACTGAAAATGAAGAAGCATAGCTGAAGAGGCTGATTAGTAGGCCTATTGCTTTACTCCCTGTTTCTGAACTGTACTTGGCTAAAGGTGTAGACCAAAACTTACACCTGCCTGATACACAGATGGAGTTCACTCTAAGTTTTATTATTGTTGTATTTTTAGCTGGAAATATTGCCTCTCACATGGGAAGATATAGTAGATTTAATGCCTTTGTATATATAACAGAAGGTTCTCCACAGATCTCAGTCCTAGTTGTATATTTTAAAGGATATTGGAATAATGTCAGTGTTTCAGAGGCTGGGATTTCAGTGCCATCCTTTTGATTGCAAAGCATCTTTCTCTGGTTGGCAGAGTCAGTCATGGGACAAATACCTCCCATGCATTTAGGAGGGTAGTATTTCTAAATCTCTACTAATTCCATCTATTCCATCTACTAATGGAATATTTCTTAGTCACTTTGTACATTTAGTCATTAAATGAAGCTATAAAATTACAGGCTTATTCTTGGAACCTACTATGCCATTGTACTTGTCTGTGTATGTGGAGGTGGGTGAGTACTGACGTAACATTTCTTGGTACATCAAAAGTATTTATCTTGCATGTTCTTGTTCTACTGAGATCATGTGGTATCTGTTTGAGTAAGACTCTGGTAATACATACAATGTTTAGGTAGATTTATTTGAGGTAGCATGTGTCACTGATGGTGGTAAAGATTGTCCAGAAGAAGTAATGTGTACATCTGAGCACTTGTGAAGTGCTCACTTGTGTGGTAGCCACTGCAAGGGTGCAAGTTTCTTTTGCTCTCTGTACACACTATGCACCAGAATACAATAAGATCCTTTAAATAATGCATATACAAATGCCCTCTTACCCAGAAGTTCAGCCTTTCATTGGATATTTTCCTGCATTTCAGCTAGAATTGACCGTATTATATGAAGGATCCATGGGCATGCAACAGAAACTGTATTGTTTTGATTTTAGTCTAGTATGGATACTATCATTAAAAAAGAGTATTTGAATGTGACAGTAAAAAAGGAAAATATGAAAATACAATTTGCATTTGGAAATAGCATACTGAATTAGTTATTGTGCCTTTTTCTTTCTTATGTATAATCAGGCAAATCTTTATCGCTTAAGCCCATAGGAAAAAAAAAAAGGCAGCATCACAGTGCAACTACTATGACAAAAAAAAAAAATTGAAATTATTGTGCAAAACATTGCTTTGTAATCCTGGAAAGTAAGTAAAGTTTGCCTTCACCATTTGTTGAGATTCCATTTTGAAAGACAGGATGCTTTATGTTGCAATTTTTCCCTTGTAATTCCCACTTACAATAAAATATAAACCATGTCAGTCTTTAAAAGCAAACCCCCCAAAATCCCTTTAAAGTCTAGTGATTATATTCCATTTTAAATTACTTTTTGTCAGTGATGTCTTCCTTTTCCAGATGGAAGACACAAAATTATGTGGTGAATATGAACTAATTGATTGTGCCCAAAATGAAAATGTCCTTGATTTGAAAGTCATATGTGGCAGTCGCTCTGGTTTTTAAAGCTGCCCTGGCATATAAGCAAGAAGGGACAATCAGTCAAATAAGCTGAGTGCAACAGCTCCTCATTAAATAGGACATTTTTCTTTTTGACATCCAAAGTTTGCTGTGCTCCAGAGTGGAAGTACATGATAACAGTACATAACATGATGTTAAAACCAAAAGTTTTAACACTTTTAAGTCACAGAAGTTTACCTGCCATCTCCAAGTATACTTCCTAACTGGGTTTTTGTTTGTTTGAAACTAGTGCATATTCAGAGTAATCTTTTTCTTTAAGGCATGTTTCTTTTGCGCAACTTCTCTTTTCTTTTCAGCAGCCTAAATGCTGACATGACTTGCTCAGAGAATATTGGAAGGAGAGACATGCACAATCTTACTGCCTTTCACAGAAGTGTACCATGTAAACATGGGATTTATTTTTGTGCTTTTCCGGAGTCAACTTCAGAACTCACTTTTTGACAGACCTTTTCCATAGGGCAAATGCTGATGGACAGTATCATAGAAAAGACAAGAAATTGATTTAGCTACTAGGGCAATCTAAGTAAATTAGTCAGGGAGAAACTTAAAAATAAAAGTGAAATTCTGTACCGTAGTCCAGAAGGTTTTTAAGTGACATGCAATTTGGGAATGTTCCAGATGTGATAATTTCCTATATAAAAACAGAAGACAAGCCTTTGAAGGTTGACAAACCTGCACTTATGCTGTCTGCACATGCAGGTTTACAGCAGCAGCTCTAGAAAAAGCAGGTAGGAGTTGGTCTTCTGTTTGGATTCATATAGGTTAATTTTTTTTTTCCACTTTGAGAAGTATGTGTCATTTCAAATACCTGAGACATTGCAGTGACATAAAATAAAAGTTAAATTTTTAGATTGTTTTTAATGAGTTTGGTGATAGTTTAAGTTCAATAAGCTATTCAATTCCCCTTTAGGAAAGACAAGGCTTCTTTTAAAACTGAAAAATACATCTGAAAAAACAGCATTATTGACTATTAGAAATTACATTCCTACACACAACTGGGTGATGCTCTAAAGTTCTTTATGTACAAATGGATATAAATGCATCTACCAAAAAAAATTCCTAAAATGTGGCCTAAACTATTTATGTGGAGATTTCATACAGGTGACCTAACATAATAAATGATGTTAACTAGAGGCTACATGATCTAATGCTAAACCAGTGGATGGCAGTCAGGAGAGATGGGTTCTAGCTTTGGCTCTTCCACTGACTTGTCCTTCAGGAACTGAACTTAATTCATCTTCTGCCTCTTTTCCCATTCTGTCTGTCCAGCCTATTTATTCTCTTTCACCAGGCAGCAGTATTATGTACCTGAAAAGTATTGAGCCCGATGGGTCCCCAGTCTTGACTGGAGCCTGTAGGTGTTGCTGTAACGCAAATAATTGTCACTGATATAATGGAGAATGAAGAATTTTTCACAGACATGAATACTTTGTAGATGTAGTTCTGTGGATGTAGTAGGCAGTCTTTGAAAGCATGAATCATTCTTTCTTCCCTTAGAGTGCCTTGTAAATCATAGTATATTTCATACTACAGTTCCAGTCCCCTGATTGCTCTACCTCTGAAGCACTGTATTCAGCACATTAATTTAAAAAAGCAAAGCAAAACTGTGCAATAGAAGACCAACACATCAGCCAACTTCTCTAAACCCCTTCTACACCCAGCTATTTTTGCTCACGTGAGACCCAAGTTCTGGATTAACTACTGCTTACAGCCAAATGGCCTTTCCATAGGCCTACATGAATATCAATGGGCTTTAGTGTTGTTCTGCACAGTAATAACAGGTTAGCCAAAAAAAAAGGAAGTCTAAAGATCAGTACCAAAAGTGCCACAAATGCCAACTTTCCAAGTTCAAGGAAAGGAGAGAAATGATGTTTATCTTGTTTCTTTCAGTACCTGGCTCCCAGAAGGGCTGTTTGTGTCATGTACATTAAAATCAATAAAAAGCCACAAGAAAACACACAAAAATGATACTTTGACATCGTTTAAATATAAAAAAACAGTATTTATTAGATCAAACACTCTTAAGTAGACAAGTGAAATTAAAATTATGTATTGAAATGAGCATAGTTTCTTCTCATGAGACACAAACTACATACAATAATTTTGATCATAGAAAACACCAGTTTTCCATGTTACTTTTTAGTATAGTCCTTTTTGCTTTTATGAAGAAATATATTTAAGTGCAGTAGTCATGCTCCATTAAAATTTAAATGACAGTAGGTGGGCATCGACATTAGATAATCAGAAGTCAGAAACTTCTGCAAATGTAGTCATTTGTTCAGGCTTGACTTTGCCCTCTTCTACATATGATTTTTCCTGCATTGTAATTACAACTTCACTTGTTTTTTAAGTGATCGCTACCCTCACTTCTCTGTTAGAATAATCTTCTTCTTGGCTAAGAATAGAATAAGAATAGCACAGAAGAAAATGGAAGTGCTTTGAACTCCAAAGGGAAAAAGAGAGCAAAACAAATCACAGCTGTAAATAAAACATGCCCAGCAATGAAAATGTATATGCCATATGTACTGCTGAGTAGAATGCCCTGTTGCAAGTCTTTACTATGTGTGAGGATCTTCTCTTTTTCATCTCCTCTGCTGACCCCCATCTTTCACTATTTCTGCTAGAGGAGAAAGGCTCAGTGGCAGAGGTTCAGCAGGAGCAATCTCAGGTGTCCATTTTTACGTACCAATGAATTGGCTGGGCTTGGAGTCTTAAGCCTAAACTTTTGTCTTTAGAAAGTATAGAAAGTTTTTGGTAGGTTTTTTTGTTTGTTTATTTTTGACACTGAACTGAAGGATAAATGCTAGTCTTTCAGGGATGACTGAGTCAAGTTTTGGTTACCTTGTTTAATGAGCAATTAGAGCTGGCAGGATAAGTGTGGTATCTGTTTTACATGCTGATCTTATTTGGCTGTGTTCTATGCATCTTACAGACCTCCAGTATCTGAGCGGTGGTCAGTTCACAGTCTTAATGTATGTTCCTAGTAACCTGTTTTGTAAAGGAGGAACTAAATTGCTAATACTATCCCTGTTTCATAAGGGGCACTTAGACGCAGGGATTAAAGGTTTAAGGAGGTATTAAGGCTCCAAACCAGAGATGAATGATGGAATTTTCAAAGCTTCTTGTAGATATCTACAGACTTCTTAAAATCTGATCCTAATTATTTTTGCCTGAGATTTTGAGGCAGAATAGCAAACTTAATCAGATTCAACTTCAAGTCAATAAGAAAAGTGAAAATACAAAACTTGTCATTATACTAGGTAACAAACATTGGCTTAAAAACTTGTTAGGCTGCTGACCTTGTCAAAAGATTGCTCTTAATGAAAAAGCAAGTGTGACAATAGTGGAGGAAGACTTTTCAAGATGTTCAGGAGAAGTTCTTAACAGAACATAGATGTACCTGTAAGAAACTTATTATTCTGTCATTCCTTCTTGCAGGGTAAGTCCTTTTGCCCAAAGCCAGAGGCTGCAAAGAGACTCTGACAGGCTTTCTGCTCTGGAAATCACAGAGAGAATAGGAGGAAAAAGCAGCACTGGTATATTTGCTGGTCACTGCAGGGAGAAATAACTAAATGGATCTACCTTATGTATAGACTAAAAAAAGGTAAATAAATATGAAAGAAAGAAATCTTTCCTTTACCTACAAGGGGAAACATTCTGGGAAAGAGAGTTGATGCTAACTTTTTTGTTTTATTTTGTTTTCCTTCATGTATTAAGAGGATTCTGGCACTGTTTTGCTTTACTTCAGCATTAGTCTCTTCGGAAAATGTTGCTATGTGTCTACATAGAGCAACAGTCTTAGTTTGCAAGCATAAAATAATGAAGTTTATTTAGATGTGATCATTTTGAATGGCAGTTCCTATATGGTTTTGAAATTGCTGAAAGGAACTCAGTAAGTGTTCTCTTTGTGCTCCAGAGACTTCTTTTTTTCAGCAGGAGAGGTATAATTTACAGAGTGAATATAACCCTGGGTTAAGACTGTTACTTCCTGATGCACTCTCTAGAGCATTTGACAAAAGCTTGGTGGTGTACACTTGACATCCTGATTGTATATATGAACCTGACTTTAAGAAACAAAAGAAAACAAAATTGTGACATGACATTACGTGAGCAGTGATTGCTAGAAATATTCTGAGGATAAAACCCTGCACAATATGAAAAGGCTTTTAGCACAAGATGGATGGGACAGCAATATCTATTACTGATTGTTGCTATAAAGATGAATTCTCAGTAGAATTTGGGGACTTGCTTAAGGAACCCAAATGGTTACTCCTACAGTGTCAGAGAAAAATATATGGTAAGCATGATCAGATGCACTCTTTACTAAATGGGTTATGAGTATTAGATCTGCTGCACAAGAGTGAACGTTGCTTGTCATTGAGTTTATGGTTGGCTGGGGAAGGAAAATAATGGGAACCTCTTGTAAGGTTTTGCTTGAACCAGTGTAGACTGGTTGCTAGTGTTTGGCAGAGCCTCATGTTAAATGATGCTGGTCAGTAGGAACTCATTTGCTGAATGGAACAGGGCTCCGTCAGGTTTGCTGCTTGCTTAATTTCTAATTAACATGTACATCAATTTTCAATAAGAATGAAATCACACAAAATTTATTCAAAAAACATAGCAATCTGGAAGACTGTGTGTTTCAAATGCTTTTTTATAGTCTGGAGTTACTATTTGGTAAGTTACAAAGATGCTGGTAAGGAATACTATTAATGAGTTTTAAAACTTCTTTAAAATGCACTCTTGATGACAGTTTCTTAGGTGCATCAGTCAACACCCAGATTAGGATAATTGCTGTAAATATTGGATTTTCTCTAACGTGGATGAGATCCAAACTTCATTCCTGGAAAGGCAGCTCCTTGCCTGACCCATAAGTTAAAGCAGCAAATGGAAGTGTTCTCTCCAGCTCTTCTCCCTACAACTTTTTAAACACAAAACCCTTGATTTTTCTCCCATTTGTATCTTCTTTCTCCTTTTCGCTCATTAGCAGGTGATTTCCTCTTGGTAACAATAGAAAATTGATGAAGTATGGCCCACCCTTACTGGCTAGAATGGCAATTATAGAGCAGAAAAGTCAAAATGTCTATTAAGTATAAGACTGCCCCGCTAATGACTACAATTTCCTAGTGTAATTCTTTTTCCAGAAGGCTTGGAAAAAAGGCAAATTAAATGCTGGTTGTCAAACGTTATTTTATGATCTTATGCTTCAGGTCATATTACTTCTATGAATCTTTCACAACAGCTTGAGGCAAGTGTGTGCCACCCAAAATGTGAAATACTGGTCGACCCACTGCAGTGTTATTATTGCCACTTCAGAGTCTTGGTTCTGCTGCTGCTCTATCCATTCACCAGCAGCAGTATTATGTGGATTAGGCTGTGGATCCAGGTGGCTAGTCATTAATTTTTCCTGATTTAGCCAACAAGGGCTGCTGCATGCTGCGTATTCCATGAAGGACATCTTTGTATTGGGTAAAAGGTGTGCTCTACCATGTTACCTACCCACCTCTGTGCAGCTCTGCATATTTTTCCATTGAGGTTCTTAAGCAGTGATAAAATTCATTCTTTATGCATGTAAAGCTCTCCGTTTGGTTAGTGAGATGCCTATTTGACTCTAGAAGTTTTGGCTGCAATTTAAAAATAAAGATTATGCAGAAATCCTGCTAGAGTAAAAGATGGTACAGAATGCAGTGCTTTGCTGATCACAGTGCTTGTTTGTGTGCAGAATAAAGAAATCGCCTCTTTGTAGTAAAAGCACCTTGATTCAACAAGTTCTGAATAGGTGATACATAACAATAAATCTTACATAGCAGAAGAGTAGATATTTATGGAAGATAAACACTGGAACAGACGGCAGGAGTATAACACAATTTATGCAAAGTTGCAGCTCTTTCAGGGTTTGACTATACTCCTCTGTATTTGTTTAGGTCCCTCCAAATGTGATGCCTGTTAATCACAAATATGGGCTCCAAGCCAACATTTCCCTGTAAAACCTGCTTTCTTCCATAACCGCAAACTTGAAGTCACTACACAGTGATACTTCACCGTGTCAATACAATAAACATAACCAAACAGTGAGATGAATCATGCAAGGTACTAGTCTTCTCATCTTAAACTTGCACAGCACAGTGGTGCTTTACCTAAATCCCTTGACTGAAATACTCGCCTACTTACAGTTATGCATTGCCTCCAGATTCTGCTGGGCTGGAATGTTCAGGGCAATCTTTATATTACACAATCCAGAAACAGTGAACTAGTTATTAAAATAGCTGAGAAAGAGTTTTAAGACAATATACGTGTCATTTTTTGTAGATTGTGTGTGTTTGCTAACCCCATACTGAACAAGGAGAAAGACAGGAAAGTAAAGAAGGAAATAATGGGTGGTCATCGGTATCTTTTCTTTTAAGGTTTCATTTAATGTAAAAACCTAAGACTGCTCAAATAAAATGCTTTCTTTACTGTTCATACCACTTTGTACAATTATGAGCAATTTTAAATAAGAAATACTACCATAAATGGAATCTGTGGAAGAAGCCAATAGCTTTTTTTTTTTGTCCAAAAGAATGCTTCCCTTAAATAGGTTTTTTTTTTAAAAAACTCTCTTTCCCCCAAAATGATAACGGGTTTTTAAATCTATTGTTTTCTTTTGCTATGAAATGTATTTCTATCGTACATCTGGATGTGCCAGATGGAATCTCTTTTACTTGTTTGTTTGTAGTTGATTGTGGACTCTTTACTGTATTTTGCTAAAGAAGTTGACTTGCGCCTTCTGAAAGAAAGATGGATTAGGCAGACAGTCTACAAGGGTTTGCCTGTACTACTGAAGAAAAGACAGTCCTAGAGTTCTCGCTACCTTCAGCACCGCGTGCTCAGACTGACTGGCATTCATACAGCTAACATCTGACTCCTTCAAGAGTAGATTAGTTTATTCACACCACACTGAATTTGGGCAACTGTCCCCAAGTCAGAATTGTGAGAGTGTGTGTGTGTGTGGGCAGGGGGGGAGGTTCGCAGTTCAAAGTGTCCTGAATGGTTTTAGGATTGTGTTGCAGCTCACCACAGTGGTATTTTTTTGCCACGAAATTGTAGGTATGTGTTGTATGAGGTCTGTAAAGCCTTTTGGGGTACCGTTACAGGATAGTGAAGAGACAAAACTGGTGTATGTGTTTGTCCATATTACCTTTTGGTAGTGGTTTCTGGAGTGGGAATTTCACAATTCCCCAAGTTGTGCCTGGAGAGTACCTGTTGTTCTGGAGAGAGCTAGTTGGGATGGTTGAAAACACAGCACTTAAATAACTTAGTTAATAAGGAAGACAATAACTGAGTCCATTCCATTTTTTTTAGCAGTCAGATATACCCTGTGAGACACTGAATACAGACAGTCCATGGTAAGAGCAGAGATGATGGGAGATATGAGTTAAAATCCACTGAGTTAGTGCCAAGTCAAATTTCACAAGAAACGGAAAGATGATACTTATCCTAAGGACTCAGAGAGGACTTTGTAGAGTTTGTTGCAGCCAGGAAGCCACTAAAACATTGGTGACTAAGGAAAGCAAGAAATACTGGGATAATGCAGTGGGCAGGACAGAGATGATGACACACTCCCCCCCCCCCCCCCCCCCCTCCCCCCGCCCCCCTCACTTAATTTTTTTTTCAATTAAAAAGAATAATTGTTTCTATTTATGGAGTAATAAAACCTAATTTGTAAGATGTAAAGCTGTGGTGGGTTGACCCCAGCCAGCAGCTAAACACCCACACAGCCACTTGCTCACTGACCCCCACCCCACCCAGTGGGATGGGGAAGAGAATAGGAAGAGCAAAAGTGGGAAAACTTGTGGGTCAAGGTAAAGACAGTTCAATAAGTGAAGGAAAGGAAAAAAACTCACAAGTGATGCAAAGGCAATCACTCACCACATCACACAAGCAGACGGATGCCCAGCCACTCACCAAGCAACAGTGACCTTGGAAGGTGAACCCTCCCACCCCATTTTTTTTTATTGCTGAGGATGTTATCTGGTATGGAATATGTCTCTGGTCAGTTTGAGTCAACTGTCCCAGCTGTGTCCCCTCCCCATTTCTTGCCCACCCCCAGCCTACTTGCTGCAGCGGGGACAGAGTGAGAAACAGAAAGCCTTGATGCTGTGCAAGCACTGCTCAGCAATAGACAGAACGCTGGTGTGTAATCAACACTGGTTTAGTCACAGATCCAGAACACAGCACCATACAGGCTCCACTCTCCATCCCAGCCAGACCCAATATGAAAGCAATTTTTGTATTTTTGGTATGCTCCCTGTAAGGAAAAGCTGCAGGTAGAATCACGTCAGAATGATGCCCAGTTTGGAGGTTGGGATATATAGTATTCAAAATCATGGTGACAGAAGTTTTTGACAAAGTTCTTAGGACTAGTCCTGATAGTATGCAACTTTGTTCTTGTTGTTAAACCCTGGCTTTGACAAGCTCCTTCAGACTTCAGTAATGATTAGTGGTAACACTGTTCAGTATAAAATGATCATAAATTATGACTCTGAAGTGTCAATACATATTTTCATTATTAAATCTTGCTGCTAGGTTTATGCCTGAACATGATTTGATTGAAATAAGTGGCAGACTCCTTTTTGCCTCAATGGGAGCATGTTCAGATATTCTGTATGCAATAATAAGAATGATTAAAATAATCAAAATTTGTTGTAACTGCATGTAACTGTGAGGAACAAATAAATCAAACAGGCACTTAAAGGATTTCCCTTTTTAAAAATAAAAAAAACCATTGGGATACTGACAGATATGAATCTATCATTCGTTTGGTGTTGATTAATAGTTTTGCCTGCAGCCTCATGGAGGAAACTTCCAAATCACAGAAATGATGGAAAATATAAGTATATGAAATATCAGGTTACTTTGTCATAAAATATCAGGTTATTCTCAGCCAGGGTACAATATTGTGTAAACAAAAATCTGGTGGAAGGATCATATTCTGATTGCATTTTAATATTATGGATCCAGAGTAAAATCACTGTCAGAATTGAAATTATGGTATGTGCGGTTTTTCAAAGCTGATTGGGACATCTAGACATACAGTGTCACTCAGAACTAAGGAGAATGTGATAGCTACGCTGCTTATTTATCTTTGAAAAACTTAAATGTTTATGTTTAAACTGACACAAGAATAAAAACAAAAGCACAGGCTGTGACAAGAGTTGTTGCTTCCTTTTGCATCCTCTGCTTTGTCTCCTGAAATTAAGTAGCACATGCCCCTGCTCCTCTACTGTTTGTGGAATATTTTAGACGTTGGTTTTCCAATTGAAGAAAAATGATCTGAAAAGTGCTGAAGTTACTTAGTGCCAGACTTGGGAAGTTATTTAGACTGTCCTCTCCTCAGCACCGCAATACCATTCATTTAGACTTCAGAAGTGAAGTCCAACTCAGGTGAAACTCATTGAGAGGATCCAGTGCATCTAAGTTACTTTGGAAAAGCTGACTGAAAGTGTAATTTGGAGTTTTCAATGTGAAGAGGGAAAGCATGCTCTCCCTCTCCCACCCCCCAGCACTTTCCCGCTACATACCTGCCAGATACCACTGCCATTTGAGAATATTTTTTCACTTGAGTAGGTTATATTAAGGGGAACGTATTTCTCTTGCTGATTGCTCCAGTTTCTCCTGCAGTAGGATGGTTCGAAGTAGTTGCCAGCTCAAACACTGTTCTGGGTCCTCCTGGACAGGCAAGTCCACATACTTACTGTGCACGAAATTTAGATACTATGTTTTTTTTCACCTCAGTTCACTGCATTATGAGACTTTGATGCTGTACCTTAATAAGAAAATAAATGGAAACCTACTTTTCACTGCTTTAAAATTAGCAGATGGAAAATGTATCTACTGTGTGCTCTATTTTAGTAGTGACTTGATAAATACATTTTACTTATCCTCTGTTGTAGAAAATATTAAAACTTGCTGATGTGATACATTAAAGACATCATAATACAGTCCTTGCTTTGGGGAAATTTGTCTGGGATTCATAATATTTCTAGGAAGCTAAATGTATGGTTATTTTATGGCATGAAGAAAGAAAATGAGCTCTCAGGCTCCCTTGAATCCAGTATCTTGTCAATAAATTCATAGTGATTTGGATGTGTTTCATGTCTTATGATTTAGTTGCTGAACTTACTTATGATATCTTTTTGCAAAAAATATTAAGTAGAGAGTTTTGTGCTATGGGTGCAGAATACTGAATTTGTGTTATTTTTTGTATCTATGATTTTATCACTACAACAACTACTGTGAAGAAGCACTTTGAGAAGCAGGAAGCTCTGTATCAATAATCATAACTAAACAGCAAAACTACTTTAAGCGTGCAGAACTTGGCCAAATTTAGACTGTGTATTTGGTGGGTTGCAGAGGTTTCTCACACAGTCAAATACATATAAATGTGTGGCAGGAGGGAATGGAGGGGGTTGCATGCGGGCGAACAAGCAGTCTCTATCTCCTGTAAGAGATCTTTGTGTGATCATGAAGTGTGGGTGGTCTGAGGGGGAGAGAAAGTTTGTCTCTCAAGATCTATCCTTTAATGAATGCTTCTGTCTCCCCTAACCATGTAGGAGGGTGTCGTTTAAAAAGCCGTGATGGCTATGCCAGGGACACTGCATGAGGTAACACTTTATTGCAGCCTTAAAGCTCAATCATGACTATTTTTGACAGTGCTGATTTGCTAGGATCTGGCTGTCCAAGGCATTGGTCTAGCATCTAGCCAGGTTATTGAGGCAGCTCCCATACCTCATCTATTCTTCCAAACTCTTTGCAGTTTTGGTCATATTGTTCTTGAAGCTGTCATAACAGAAGAACTTACTCAAAATTAATGACACTGAGGTTCTGAAAAGGAAGACAATAGCTTCAAAGAAGTACCAGTGGAGCATGTGTATGGCTTTTGGCAGTGTTCCCAGCACTAATTTTTAATATGTAGTATAACATTAGGTTTCACACAGTTCCAGTTTAAAACCTAAGTGGACCAATTTAACAAGCGTGCACAGTGATGGAAGGTACCCGAGTTTAAGATTCAAACTTTAGTATTCATTCTTTCTCTTCAAATTGCTGAACCTTCTAAAATTCACAGCCTTTTAAAAGTGTACGTTGGTTGGGAGGAGAGAGGAGAGAGGAGAAGGAAGTTTGGTAAGGTTTAGTTCTTTGCGAGACTTGTTATAGTGGAACTAATATGTAAGCAGAGTAAAAAGTATTTTCTCTACCTTCTTGCTTAGTATTGAGTAAGTTTATCTTACCTTAAAGCATGTACTCTAAGTTGTTAGCAGTGGTTTAGGCTAATCATCTGTTACATTTTGGTGAAAGCCTGTAGATGCCGACTAATCAGAACCATTCAGATGACTGACCAAAACCTTTTATATTGAAGGAAATTCTAAGTATCCCAAGTATACGTAGATCTACCTTTAAAGAGTCAGATTCATCCATATTTTTCAAGGGGGAAGTGAGAGGAGTATTTCTAGTTTTAAAACTATAGATGTCAAGTTTTAGTTCAGAGAACAGTTTTATTGCTGGTAAAATCGCTGGTGGAGTATTTCGTTTTAAAACTATAGATGTCAAGTTTTAGTTCAGAGAACAGTTTTATTGCTGGTAAAATCGCTGGTATTTTATACAATGTATAATGATATTTTATGTGTGTCTATGTGCATATTCAATGATAATGTGCATCTATGTATATGCATGTGCATATATGATCTGTGTGTGCATGTGTGTGTGCATGTGTACACACACACACAACACACAAACTAAAAAGATGTCAAGTTTTAGTTCAGAGAACAGTTTTATTGCTGGTAAAATCGCTGGTATTTTATACAATGTATAATGATATTTTATGTGTGTCTATGTGCATATTCAATGATAATGTGCATCTATGTATATGCATGTGCATATATGATCTGTGTGTGCATGTGTGTGTGCATGTGTACACACACACACAACACACAAACTAAAAACTTGTTAATAAATGACTGTTGTATTCTGTGAAGAGTATTGAAATGTGCAAATATTTTTCTTCTTAGCACATCAGACTGAGCCTGAGACTTTCCTTGTGTTCCCTGAAAAAACAGAGATGTACTCCCTTATGCAACCAGTAGACTGGTGGTTGTCAGAGTGCCCCCTTTATGAATTTTTATAAGGTTTTCTGCAGAGAAGTCACAATTGATTTTCTAGAAATCAGGAAGTTGTACTGAGATGAAATTCCTGGAAGAAAGATTTGCCAGCATTGCACCAGGAGTGGTTTAGAATAAAGGTTGTAGGAATCAAGCTCAGTCTGATGTGCCAAAAAGAAAAATATTTGCACATTTCAATAACTCTTCATAGAATACAACAGCCATTTATTAACAAGTTTTTAGTTGTTGTAAAAATAAACCTACGTGTAGGGGGTATATTCTTGCTGCTTAACTTAAGGCATCTCACGTCAGTGACTCTGTTAAGAAGTTTTCCTCTCTACCCCTGCTTTATTGAGTGTGGAGACACACTGAATCGGGATGATCCTGAGAATCCAAGTTAAGCTTTGACAAACCAGCATTTCCTACCAACAGACCCCGTCATCAGAATGTTCTCCAGGTTCTACCCGAGGCAGCGTTACCTGTTGCTGTTCTGTCCTGTGCAAGTAATCCCAAATAAATCAGTGGATCTATTTTCTTAAATAAGGGGTCTGTATCCTATATTTCCATAGAAAATCAGTGCATGACATTTATCTAGGCCTTTACTTTTTGAGTACCTCTCCTAGCAGATTGAGATGCTTTTAGTAGTGTCTGTGCAAGAGGATGCTGCTAAATTGTCTATGCTACCTTTTTCTTCTGTAACTTGCATAGCCGTATTTTGTGGACTAGAGACAGCAATCCTTCAAAAAACTATGTGATAGAACCACATTCAGTTATGCCACTTCTTCCTTTACTTGTACCTTTGTCCACTTTCTTTTCCTCTTCACCTCTTTGGACTGTAGACTTTTCAGGGCAGTGACCGTCTGTGGTTATTGCAGATACATGGCTCATGGGGCATGTTCTCAGTCTGTAAGACTGGATAAACAGACCTCAGTTGTGGATGAAAGGAACAATTTTTTTTCCCCATTTCTTAGACATGTTGGACCTAACAACAAACTGGAATACTAATAACCAGACTTTGAAAAGAGCTGAGCTAGTTCCTCAGGGTACATCTGAAGTGCCTTTTCTTTACACCTCAGTGCAGAAAACTCTGTTCTGAAATATTTTCTGCCATGAAAAAGTAATCATTACAGTTAAAATCAATACTTTTGAAAAGGCAACTTTTTGGAGGAAGCTATAAATTTGTACAATACTTCCGTATTACAGATCATTAATTTGTCTCTATTATCTGTATAATGTAGGAAGAGATGTTTCATTAGAATTTGTATATATTTTTAAAGAAATCAGTTATAAAGGGAAAATATCCACGGTAAGAAAAAGTTTCACTTGGTTTTATAACATTAGAAGGAGTGTCTATCAAATGCAGGAATCATTTGAAAAGCTTCAGGTAAAAACCTTTTTGGAAAATGAATGGAGGAATAGGAAATAGTGTGTTAAAAGTGGATGTAAATTATTAGTAATTTGAAACTGAAAAAGTTTGTCTACTTAGTGCTCTGTTCTCTGCCTTCTGGTTCATCTTTAGATTTTTGCAATTTTTTCAGTTTGCTTTCAGCATTCAGTGTTATCTGTTGGGGTAGCTATAGAAATAGAAAAGAAGAATGCTTTTTGCCCCTGGTTAGCCATAAGAACTCATAATGCTATATCATTCCAATAGCTGCGTGTATGTAGGCAATAAGTGTACAGTAGAACCCATTTTGTTATTAATCATTTGCTGGAGCCAACACACTGCTACAGCATGAGCTATTCAGAGGCATAAACTGCGTAATATTTCTTGTAATAAATCAATCTGTACCAGAACCCTAAGGGATCCCAAATCGTTGGAAGAGATCCGAAAGATTCTAAGTAAGACATCTTACAAATCTACTGACAGCTGAAAAAGAAGAAAAAAACCCGTTATTTGTGACAAATATGTGAGGCATATAAAGAGAGATGATTTATTATCTTTGCAACCCATCAGCTATGTTCATGAAAGGAATCTGTTTTTCATTTAAGATGTTTTTAAGTCTATAATGGACTATGGCAAGGGAAAGCATATTTGAGTTTCAGCTTGTAGTGAAAGAAAACCACTCAGTCGTTTGATTTACTATATACAGAAATGTTGCATAATGTATCTATTGGAATAAACAACTATGAGTAAAAATGGCACATAAAAAGCAGCAGCATAAGATTAAAAGAAAAGTGTAATGTGCTTACATAGCTTAAGCTTTAGTCTTTTTCTTAGGTGGAAAGGGCTGAAACACACTAACTGGTTAATTTTTTTTGGTTATTGCTTTTACTTAATGCTCTTATACTCACAAGCACACCTGGAAATGGTGTTAAAAGATGGCTTTTAAAACTATAAAGTCACTTATTAATAAGTCAGGAAATGCCAGAATTAATTAAGGTTTCCTATGTATCTTAATCTTTCCACCTTGTTCAGGTTATTTATGAAATAGGCTTTTATGATATGGTGCCACAGACTACTTTTCCCCCATTTCTTCAGCCAGATCCTTATCCATCTCACTACCCTTTGCTTTCTTTCCACATGGACCTTCTGGACTGTGGCATTCCTGTCAAAGTCTCCTCCCTGTATTCTCACCCCATCCATCTCATCCAATTTTCGTTCTCATATTTCCATTTTGCTTTTCTTTCCTCAGCCCTTCCATCACTCTTCCTGGGCAATTTTCTCTGTCCAAGTACTTCCTTCACACTGTCATCATTTTTGGGAGTATTTATTTCTTCCCCCTCACACCAGTCCTGTGACCCAGTCTATGCCATTCTGATCTGATTACCAACCCCAGCGACTTGTTCTACTTTCTTTATTTTGTCCTCTGCCAACTAAATCCCAGGATCCCTTCTCTACTCTTTGATTCCCAGTCTTAGCCTCCCTTCCCCATGAATCTTAGTCTCTCTGTAATCTTTGTTCCAGTCTATTTCCCTCTGCTGATCCATCCATTGTACTCTCTGAATTTAAATTAAAAGCTGAGTGCTTGTACTCAACTCTGCTTTTGAAATCAGCCCTAGATTAAGTATCTGGTACAGGGCACAGCCAGCCTCTGTTTGTACACTGGGTTGGAAACATGTAATTTCTCTGTGAAGAAGATTCTTGCATATTTATTATATCCTGATCAGACATGAGAACATTGATGGAGTTAAGCATCTTCACTAATGACAGAATTATTTTAGACTTCATCTACTAAAGCGCAATAAAAATATATTCTGAACATGGACAAATTCTTTTATTTTATTTCTCAAAGATCTAAAGCTATCCAAATTTGTGGACACTTCAACAGGATCAGCAAAGGGCACTTTCACAGGATCAGCCTTGTGTACAAGCCATTTTTCTGCCAAATTTTCTCTCTGCTGTTAGGACAAGAGCTCTAAGTGTTTTCAGAAATGTGAGAAATGTCAGGCAAATGTGACAACTGGGGCACCAGCAGCTCTGCCTTTCATAGCATTTTTTTAGCATGACTTGATTTGGTGAAATTTGCTAGGTCTATATTCTAAGTAGATGCAAATACAGAGATTTTAACTCAGCAAGTTTTGCAAGATATTTTGTGATCCAGTACTAGGCTCGCTGATTGCACCTTCATCCAGCTAGTACGAGTGCAGGCCAGGTCACCTTAATTACCTCTCACGGTGTTCTGCCTTGGAACCTCTCTCTTCCCCATTTGCAATCTCAGCCTTGCTTCTTTTGTGATTTTTAAGATTTTTCACTCTTTTTTTTTTTTTTTTACTATTTCATATTGCAAAAGGCCCAGATAACTTTGGCTTTAGTAAAACTTGCTTGACATTTTCTCTTTTAAAATCCTGTTTCTACTTCATTATAATTCTGCTGCATTTATCCTGTTCAGATTGAAGATGCCCATGCGCCAAGAATTGTTCTAGGTATTTTTAGCCAAACTGGTTTAGTTGTTTATGAGACTGGGGAAAGGGAGAAGGGCTATCATACCATGTTAAACACATGTATTGCTCTTGTTCATTGGAGAGCTGGAACACACTCTACTTTGGAGGGGTTTGTTTGGTGCAGGGAATGGGAAAGAATGGCCCTTGTGTCAGGGATGTGGGTGTGCCTTTTCGATGAAAATTCACCTAGAAGTAGCTACACACTCAATAAAGAGAGTAGCAGCTCAATTCATCAGAGCCTGCCTGCTCCAGTCCATCCCAGCTTTTGCTTGGAAAACGGGCTGTCCACATCCACCACTCCCCCCAGAGTGACCATCTTCAGTCCAAGGCTGCAAGGGCTGAGCAGGCCTTTGCCTGTAATTGAGCTTGTTTGTCAGGAATTGCGTTATCACTTGCCATTAAAAATTAATACACAGTTTTGTGATACAGATGTAGCAATACCAGTTTAACACGTTCCAGCCGCTTCAGCAGCCATTGCTCTTCATTCCCACTCCTCTGCTGCTGCCTCTTTAGTGAGCTGATGAGGATGTAAAATGTTGCCTCATTTTTTGTTTTTGAACACAGGTGAGTTCAGTTATGCCATTCACAGTGTGATGCCACAACTGCCATGATATTTGTTAGCAAAAGTGAGGAGGCATTATGCTCCCTCCAGCCAGCCAGAGGTGTAGGGACAGGAATTTTTTAATGAGTTGCAGCAGCTCCTATATCATAAAAATTATGCACTCAGATTAGAGAGTCTGTGGCCTGGACTGTCAGTGCTTTTCCAGCTGGTACCCAGGCAGCAAGGCGGAAATTGCTTGTGTCAAAGGTAGACAGGTGAAGAATGAGCTACTTAAAAAGGTACAGGTTCTGTGGAAAAATTAGCTGAGGAAAAAATATTTCCCCTGGACTTCTTTGAATGGTTCAGGAAGAACAGAATGTCATCCAGTGAGAGATCACCATCAGCGCAGGGACCTCCGGCTGAAGCCAGCATTTTAGTTTTTCTACTTTTGAGCACTTGAGTTTGGAATCTTTTTTTTTTTTATGTAATGCATACTTTTGGTTCAATTCTTTCTATAGATATTTTGAGCTATTAATATTTTTTGAGGAACACATAGGAAAAATTCAGCAAAAATGAAACCAAATTCACACCAGAGGAACACCCCAGTGGTGTTGCAGGAATCAGTAGACATACACTAGACATAGAGTTTACTTCACAAAAATTGTAGTCAAGTATCACGTATCAAAATAGGTAACTGCAGGTTGATGTCTGAGCAGATACTTTTAAAGTGAGAGAAGCATTAACTGTAGTGAAAATGTGAGCAGCATGTTCTTCTGACTTGCCATTCTCTTTCAGATTCTCATGTGTCCCTGACTCATCTTCTCTGTCTATTCCTACCATTGTTTTTTAATGCATCACAAAAATTTGCTTTTTGCAGCTACATCATGTAATACAAATGCTACCCCGAATATTGTCAGTTAGCTGTAGGGCACCTCCTCTCTGAAAGAGATTCTAAAATCCCGTATTAGAACTTAAATCCTTCAACAATAGCATCATTTTTGTTTGGGAGTCCTTTTTATGGCACATCTTTTTTTATGTGGCTCATTATACATAATTTGAACATCACTTTTAAGAACTGCCATATGGTGTCAATAAATAAGTCTTTAGAGTCTTTTGCTTATCTTCTAAATATGGTTCAATATTGCCTAATTAAATCAATATATTAAAAAACCAAGCATCTTGAACTGGTTATTTTAGTATTTAGATACTGCCTAATTAAGGACTCCTTGAAGAGATATCCTTCAAGAGAGAAACTGAGGTATTTCCCCACCCCTTAGCTTTTTATTTTATATTGCACTGCACAGTTTTTATTGCATAAAAAACTGTATAGCATATTGGTAGTTTTATTTTTTTTATTGCTCCAGGTTTTCAGTCTCAGCTGGGGTCCCAGCAAAAGCTTCAAGTTGCTTGCCACCGCAGCAAAAGCTGAACTGGACTGTCCTCTTCATTCCCTCCCCTCTACCGCTTCATTGTGAGGAAACTTAGTGAGTACTGCATTGCAATAGTAAATTGCATATCAACTCATTATGTAAGGGAATGATGGCAAGGGCTGATTCAACTCTGTGCTCATCTCAGACATAATTTGTATCCCGATGGCTGGCACAGAAAATATTCAGTGTAGCTCAGAACTTGGCCTTGACTTACTCTCTAGAAGTTCAAAAATCACTTTGATCTCTCGTAGTAGAGGTTAAGCAAATGTCACCTGTGTCTGTCTTAACAAGGAATTAGATTTTAATCAGCAGGAGATGAATTCTGTAGATCCCAGAGCCCTGCCTGGCATGCTTTACAGCTAGTAGAGTATCCGTCCCATCCCCTCCTCAGTTCCCAGGAACACAACTTGCTCCTTTGACTGCTTGGAGAATACAAGGTCCCCAGCCTTTTTACCTCCCAAAACAACCTGGTTTCACTCCCTTGTGTTCTTTCCTTTAATATTTCCTAGACATTGTTCCCTGTCTAGATAGATAAAAAAAAAAAATCCCATAAACATTAAATTAAAATATTTGCTAGACACTGTTCCCTGTCTAGATAGATTAAAAAAAAATCCCATAAACATTAAATTAAAAGCTTCTGTTTCTCTCTTTTAAACACAACTACTCTTTCCCTGTTTTGTTCTCATGTGTCTGAGCTTTTTTTTCCCACTCTCTGATGCCTCTCAAAGGACTGACTTACAAGGTTGTGTATCAGTAGTACACTACAACCAAACCTTCCTTCAACTTCCTGAGAAGATAGGCTTGATCATACCAGAACTGATTCTTTCTGCGCACTTTGATATCCAATCTAAAAACTGCAATTAGATATACAGACACTTGCTTGCTCCACACATACCATCTTTTTTCCCCATAGGCAACCATTAGCATCCTAGTGAGCCCTTTTGAAAATTGTTTGGGTGCAAAGGTAGGAAAAGAAAACCTAAATAACAAGCAGATTTGGCAACTTTCATAGCCCTGCATATATCTGCTTCAGTGCTGATATTCAAGCACAGACTGAAATGGCTACTTAGAGCAGTGATCTCCAAAGTGGGATGCGTGCATCTCAGGGGCTGTGCAAGACAATCCTTTGGAATGTGGGAAGAAAATATTTTTTAAACATATTTTATTATATTTAAAAAAACCCCAACAACTATGTTGTGTTTATTTCATCTTCATTATTCTTTTTTATTTCTATTTTTGTTTATGTTTTTTTTAACATGCATAATATATTAGTACAGTAGTACCTGTATGTGTTTTATAAATAAATCTATATAAATATATATAGGGGGTGCATGCTTAAAATTTTTTTACTGATCGGGTTGCACGATCAAAAAAGTTTGGAGGAGCTGTCTTTTCAAAAATAAAAAGTTTGGAGGAGCTGTCTTTTCAAAAATAAAGTGTCAGTAAACAGTTAAATGACTACAAAAGTTATATTAAAAGATAGATTTGTTTTAGCATTTATTTTCTACAACAAAAGGAAATATTGCTCTAATACTTTTTTCCAAAGTCATAGTATTTATTAGAATGTTTAAAAATTTGTGTTACCAAAATGGTTGAACAGAAGACGTAGTAAAGCAATTGTGATACAAGGCTTTAAAGATCTTTGTACCTTACACTATTGAGTACATTATCTTAAGGAAGCTCAATTCCTCTGCTTGTCATTGACTTTAATTTTTTCACCAGGCAAGTCACCTACTTTTCTAGGCCTCTGCTTTTCAATTGCAATAGTAGGAATGATAACGTTTCATATGAGTGTTGTAAGGATAAATCTCTGAATACCTTACTGTGTTCAGCCATTTATGCACTGAATAAGGCAGGTGAAAAAACAACAGGAGATGATGTAATTAAAGTTTGTCAGAAGGTATAAGCACAAACAAGAAACACCATGGATAGAGAGGTGTTTTGGCATCTCTTCCCTTCTGTGTTCTTGGCACTATAACTGGGCTTTTCCATGTGCACATCCAGCTTAATCGAAATCAATATGTTCCTTTCTCGATGTTCTCTCAGTAATTATTGTCCTTGTACTAATTCAGGTATCAAAGAGGTATTTAAGGCTTTTCAGTAAAACGTATGGATGTTAAACCCCTTTATATTTTTCTATCATTCCCAGGGAAAAAAGCCAGGATCATCTAGCGTCTATTAGGAGGTAGGGCAGCTGCCTTGGCATTGCTTCAAAAGAAAAAATAGTGTTACCCAAGGTAGCTTAAAAGTTCACAACAAGTTTAAATGACCTCTTGTGTGAGTGCACTGGTAGCAGCAAGTAGAAGTTACCATTCAACTTACTGGCTCATAGTGAATTAAATTCATCTTTACATTTCTATCATCTGTAAAGTTTGGGTAAAATAGATTAAGTGTGGGAAGATCTGGAGCAACTTGGAGGAGGAAACTATTACCAATTAATAAACAGAGCAATAAAAGAGTTCTCATTTTTTCATCATTCAACGTATTAGAAATAATTATGATAAGCTCTCTGTAAAATCTTTAAAGCAACATAATTACAGCTTTGGTAAGGAAGCAGAATCTACTGTATTCTCCAGGAGAGTTTAGAATCAGTATTTTGTTCGTTGACTGATGTGCAGAGTTAGTTTTCAAAAGTTCTGTTCGATTGCTGTGGGAACCCTTCGCATTGCCCACCCACATTTACCTGAAAGGGGGGGCCACGCTTTTAAGCCACATGTTCCCACATCATCTGAGTGCAAAATGGATCTAGATGGTTTCTGCCATCCCAGTGCATGGGATGCTTGCCTTTGGAAAACATAGATGGAAAGGATTAAGCTTCCTCTAAGCTCTGCATCCTTATCCACTCTGTGTTCCCTTGCATTGACCTAAAAATCTGGCTATGAAGATTTCATGGAGTTAAGTTCTTCAGTGATCCTTTATGATAACCTTGCTAACCTAATGTTTTAAAACTGCATTTTTAAAGCAATTTTTAACTCCTGATTTGAAAAGCTGGAACTCTGTTTTTCTTTTCTTTTCTTAAAAAAAGAAATGAGGGAAAATATGCCACAAGTAAATATATTTGGAGTAAAAAGGGACTAAAGAAGGACAGAACCTTTTATTTAAGAACATTTTCTTCAATTAAGAAGAGTAGAAAAATGTTCAGTTTCATTCCTAGGAAAGAGAGATGCAAGAGACAATCTGACAAAACAGAAGCAACATCAGGTAGTAGTAATTCCCTGAGAGAATGATTTGAATAGAAGGGGAAGTCCAAGACAAGTGAATTTGCAGATGAATATTGCAAATTCTTTAGAAGTTTGAAAATACTCCTGGGGAGGCAATACACTGTCTGTTTCTGAAAAATGGGGAACAAACTGGCATCTAGGAGCTCCCTTATCTCCCTCTTTGTTATAGAATTCATGTAGGCTCCAAAAATATAAACCCACTCTGAATAAAATGTTTTTAGTTTGTTAGTTGCCTAGAAGAAGATAAAGACATGATCTGAAAACACATGTATAGATTTCAAGGAGACATATGACAGCCTCTGGGTGGCAATACAATAATCTGAAATGCCTGGTAACAGTTTTAAATAGGAAATGGCATGTTGGTGGTTCAGAAGTAAGTGCTTGAACAGGGAGCAAAATCTCTACCTTATATAACCAGTAGAGCTAAAACCAAATACATGATCCAAATACACGATACACACTATGTATGTTAGTTATGAGGCAAGTGAGAGAGAATGATATGCAGAATTGATCTAATAATGCATGCTGTGAAATCTGCAAAAGACTAGCAGAGTAAATGAAGTGAAAGTTCATCTTTACAGGGTAGGGCAGGTGAGTAGACCAAAGAAAAACAAACCAATTATAGACATAACCTTATGTGCTCCTCCAGATTGA
The DNA here is from genome assembly GCF_000699145.1 of Aptenodytes forsteri. Taxonomy (NCBI): domain Eukaryota; kingdom Metazoa; phylum Chordata; class Aves; order Sphenisciformes; family Spheniscidae; genus Aptenodytes; species Aptenodytes forsteri. The sequence continues at coordinate 3,302,278 of NW_008794089.1, forward strand.
GTTCAAAGAGTTTAAAAAGCTGTTACCCCCTTCAGTGGACTGTATCACTCCCTCTGTAATGATTTAAGCTGATCTCCAATTTGTTGCTTCAAAGCAGAGGTGGATTACTCTTATTTCAGCAATTGCTCACTACCATGGGTAGGCTGAGCTGTGGTAACACAAGGCTGGAACATGGTAAATGAAATTGTTCAAGTTGACCACAGCAATATGCCTCGTACACCCTAGGTGTCTCATGATATTGGACCTTGTGATTGGCCAAGTTGAACATAAAGAGTTAACATTCAGCAAGACATAAGAGCCCTTAGGTTAAACAACCCTGAGTGGGGAAAATAGATAGAGATAATGGAAAAGTATGAGAACAACAAGGACCTCCAAAATGAAAGGAACCAGGTAATAAGTGTACAGTTTTCAGGTATTCTATTTTGTTTTATGACACTGTATTAATTGCACCCAAAGAAACTCTAGTGTGGATGCAGACAAACTAGTTTAAAGAAGCCTTATTCTGATGTGGCTTATTTTCCATCTTTTATCTGAGTTACTTGCTTACAGATGTTTATAGCGGTACATAGTGGCATCCACACTTGGAAAGTTGCACTGCTTTATGTAGACTGGCGGAGTAAGGCAGATGAACTTTTGAGTGTAGATACACCCCTAAGGAAGTTTAAAATGTTCAACGATGAGACAGCAAGCCCAATCTAGTTTAACAAGGAAGAGTTTGGTATATTAGCAAAAGGTTCTTGGAGAAAATTTGCTGCTTAGAGAGTACAAAAGGTGTTTAAATGTAATACAGCTGATGAAGGTATAGCTTGGTGTGCTTCAATTACGAGGAACCACTTTTAGGGAAGGCTTGAAATCAATAGTTGCAAAACAATGTGTGAGTTACAGAGGTGACATAGTCAGTTGCCTTCCGGAGAGGTGGAGATGAGGAAGGAAAGGCACAATCCAGTCTTCAAACATGAAAGTATTTCCTGCTTTCTCAACAAAGCAAAAGTGAACTGACCTGTTACCTTCTAAGCTACGAAAAAGGTAGCAATCAAAAATTAAATGAGGCATAAGTAGCAAAGTGAGTTCAGAGGATGTATGAAATAACAAGCATAAAAAGAAAAAAACAATAATTTAAATGAAAATAATTTGAAGTAATTCTAAAGACCAAAACACCTTGTATAGTTTACAAAGATTTTTGTCTGATCATTATTTAATGGTTTTAAAATAATGCCTAGAAACACCAAAGACACTAGTGGTCTTAACATCATTGTTGCTGCAAAAATAAATGGGTAATTCCTTTCTGAAAGAACCTACAATAGAGATAGGTACAACAGACAAAGTTTGGAAGAGAAAAAGTACTGTTCAGAAAGGGGGTCTGTACAAGAATCTTTAAATACCTTGGCCAGGGTCACAGAATGACTGTGTCAAAACTAGGTATCTTTTGTCTCAGGGGACACTTTTCTGATACAAGCATGTGATAGAAATTAGATTAATTTATAAAAGCTAGAAAAAAATTTAGACTGTATCATAGTAGGAGTGGTTTTTTGCCACTGGTTGCACTTGTAAGGTCTGCCTTTAGCCCTCCCGGTTCCTCAAACCTCCTTGCAGAGTCTGTGGGAGTGCATCTCAGCCTTTTTCCTGTGCTTTGTCGCTTGCCCCATTGAGCAGCAGGCCCACAGTCTCCTTGGCCTTTCTTCTGTTGCCAGCATAGCTATAGAAACCCTTCCTGTTGCCCTTCATATCCTTTGCTAGTTTGAGCACCATTTGAGCTTTGGGCACTTCCACCAGAAACCCTGCAAGCGCTCTATGTTTCTCCTGTGTAATTTGTCCCAACTTCTTACATGGTGTACTTCTTTTTTACATTTGAGTTCAGTCAGGTGTTCCCTGTTGATTCGTGCTGGCTTTCTGTAACACTTGCTTTACTTACAGCACATTGAGTTGGGCCATTCTTGTGCTCTGAGGAGATTGTCCTTGAAGATCAGCTGGTTCTTCCGGTCTCCTTTGCCCTCCAGGTCAATGTCTCATGGGATCCTACCAAGTAGGTCCCTGAATAGACAGAAGTCTGCTCTCCTGAAGTCCAAACTTGGGATTCTGCTATTTTCCTGACGTCTCTCAGGATTTTAAACTGCAGTCTCATGGACTTTGCAGTCAAGGCTGTCCTTGACTTTCACATTTTTGACCATTTCTTTACTGATTGTGGGTAATTGTTCCAACAAAGTATTTCACCGAATGGCTGATCAATCACCTGCATCAATAAATTGTCTTCAACACACACTAGAAATCTCCTGCGTTGCTTGTGCCCAGCTCTATTGCCGTTCCAGAAGACATTCCGATGAAGATCCCCATGAGAGCCACTCTGTGATTACAAAGCTTCTTCCAGCTGTCTACAAGCTTCATTTACTTCTTAATCTTGTTTTCTGCAGCAAAAGCCTGTGCCACCCATGATGGTCTGTTCTCTAACTGCATGCATAAGTTCTCAGCTGGCTTGTCACCACTTCCTCTGTGGTGATAGCTCTGTGCACTCCAGCCATTCCTTTGCATACAGCAAAACCCTTCTTCCTCACCTTCCCAGCCTGTCTTTCCCGAAAAAATAAGCATCCATTCCATTGGAGCGCTCCCGTGGGACCTACCACACCACATCTCTGTAAACTCAATGAGGTCATAGCTCTGCAGCTCCTATGTGTTTCCCAGGGTGTGGGCATTTACATCCCCCGTGGTCTTGCTATCTCAAGGGAAACATGAGAGTTCCCTTGTCCTGTGGTGCCCTAATGCTTCTTTACTCCCCTATACCTTGCCTTCTCTTCAGATTATGACACCTCCCTAATATACCTAACTTACAGTTCTCCTCACCAGGTTAGCAAGCCTGTTTGCAAAAACACTCTTGCCCCATTTTGTCAAAGTACTCATTCCTCAAAGAGGGTCCCATGGTCACAGAAACCAAAGCCCTGCCTGCGCCACTACTTACGCAGCCAGATCTTGATCCAATGGGTATGTCCACTCCTACCTGAGCCTTTCCTTTCACTGCAAAGATTGGCATGAGGATATTTCTATGTGTCTTTGTCAGTCGGGCACGCAACCACACCAGGTCTATTACTCAAGCCTTTTCTGTATAAATGAACACAAGAAAATACTTCATTCTGAAGGGTACCTAGACATGTTAATAACGTACCAAGGTGTTTTGTACTTTTGTAGTAATAGAAAATGGAATTTGCGGTACTTCTGCATGAATTACTTTTAATTTTTCTGTATTAAGTTAGATACTTTGTTTTTGTTCTAGAGTTCTTCTTTGTCATACCGAGTAGATGATGATTTATTTAAAACCACAAACCCTCTTTCAATTTTTAATTAAAAAATGTTAAGTTCATTTCTTGTCAGTAAAACAAATATTTGTTATTACTAATAGATTTTAAAGGCAAGCATAGCACTTCATAGTGTTTAGAGAAATAGTGTATGTACTGCACTGCTTCATCATGAATTAATGTCAATCATTCCACCATTGCACTAGAACTTCTTTGAAAGCAAATACATTTTCCAGTCACAAGAGAGAAATTGAATTCTTCTCTAAGAGAATTCAGGTACACATGGCCATTGAACCATCAGATTCACACGTTAAAATAACACAGTGCCTTTTCTTGTGCTGCACCTGATATCAATAACTCCTGAAATACCAGAGTATTTAAAAATCTGACCAAAATGCAATTAAATTGGACAATCTTGCTCAACGTGACAGTAACTGCCATACGTCAAGACAATTTTGTCTTATTTCTGCCAGTTTTCTGGTTGTCTCTGCATCTTTTTAACATGTGTGACTGCTTCTTTCTCACCACTATGTGATATTCAATAAGGAAACTACCCCTTTAAAATGAATAATAGAGTCTGGCTTGTTTCAGTTCATGCATTACTATTTAATAATATGGTCTGATATGTAATGCAACTGGGGTTTTTTTTGGTTTTCAATCAGCAAAGAGAACTAAAACATGATGTTTCCAATATTTGTACAGACTGGTGATGATTGTATCTATGTTATTAGATCAAGATGTTTTCTTTCTTTGGTTTCATTTTAGAAAGGCTGAATGTAAATATTATGAATATCCTCTGTATAATTTATACTCCTTTTGGCATTTGAAATGGGCAAGTTAATTTAGAAGCAAGTTTCCACAATCACTCATGTAAAACCTGGAAGAGCTGAAGTCTGAAAGTCTGCTTAACTTTGTTTTTTTTTTTTTTTCTATAGTTGTGGCTTTAGGAGCTGTGTCTGGCTTTTATTCAGGATGCAAATTAGTGTGGTGAACTATCACAGTGAAAAGTGTTGATTTAAAAGTTTTGTCTTATGACTGTAATCAGGAATTTGTTTTCAGTGGTAAAGCTGAGCATAAAACCTGTGCCCGGATACGTCTTGAACTTCCAAAAGTGCTCTGTGTGGATGGTCAGCAGCAGATTTTACAGTTCAGGTTCCAAAATTATCAAGTAATTGTGGGAGATCTGTAGTGACATAAAAAGTAATTCCTTGCTTAAGAGTAAGCTATAAAGTCGTTAAAACATCCCTATAGTAAGGACCTCTCAAGCTATTAGAAGTTTTTAACCTTAACCTTCTGGATTTTAGAATATGCTTAGTAGAAAATTTATCTGTATAATTCCTGGGGAAAGCATCTTAAGGTCTTCTGAGTCCAGAGATTTTGTCTACAGCTAGATGCATCTCCATGCAAGATGGTTCTACCATGGCTTTTTCTGTTGTCTGGACTGGAGTGAACAAAACCTGCAGAAAATGATCTGAAGTAAGCAAGAAATACTCATTCCCCCTGCAACTTCCAAATAGATGCCTGGGGTATGAAGAAGAGAAGTTGCCATGGAAAGTGAAATAATTTATTCCAAAAATGCTACAGTACGTTCTATATACTATAAAATTCTTCTAATTCTCTAAGTGGATGATTTTCAAGAGAAAACTGACTTACGAAGGAAGAGGAACATTTTTGAGAAGTAATATAGTCCACCTAAAAACTTGTGTGATCTTTTGTTAAAATGCTTGTACTAAACCAGTACAGGAGTGAGACTGTTTACAGCCAAAGTTTCTTTTTCTTTATTTTTTCCCAAATGAAAAAAAAAGAGCAAATACCATTACTCAAGGCAGTCTCGACAGCTCTGCAGACACTGTTTATTCCATGTGCATGCCGATACAATTTTTCCTGGTCTTTGACACTACTCTTTGCTTGTTGTATTAACTCCTTGAATGTCACTTCCAAGGGTACTCTGTTTTTTAAATGAGTGAGCTGTCAGATTTGTAAGCTCCTTAATATGCACTCACGTTTTTTTAGCTAAATACTAAATAGGCTTGAAAGTCATAGCGGTTTTTTTTCTTTTTTCCTTAAAAATAACATGGTTTGTGACAAGAGGATCAGAGAAAACAGAGGATCAATATACCTGGTAAGAAAATGAAAGAAAATCATGCCTTGTCTCAGCTGATAGATTTGTGTCAAAATTTAAAGAAAAATTTTAAGGTCTGAAGAAATAGGTTTTCTCTCTTCATAGATTTTTCCCCCTAGTACCTACATCTTTTCCCTCATTTTCATTGCAGTCCTTCCTCATCCAGCTATGAGGTTTATTCAGCACCTGTGGAAGCTAGAGCAACCAGAAACAAAACCCACACTAGAATCAATTTATGTTTCTGTTTCTCATGTTAATGATCTAGAGGGTAAACTCCACTGCCTGAGGTTTTTGATGCAAAATCTGTTCATTTACCCTCTATAGCAGTCATAACTATCCTATTGATCGGGATCAGACGCATTTTGTTTCCCACTAATATGAAGGAAAAAATCAACTTCTGGGAGAAAAAACCACACATCTTCAGTGAATGGTTGGCTGTGAGTTTTGCAAATTAGCTTTATTGTATGTATCTCCACTAGACAAGGCCTTGAGCAACTTAATCTGACTTTGAGGTTAACTGTGCTTTGAGCAGTGTTTGAAGGGCCCAGGATCCCAGATGCCCCCTTTCCACCTAAATTCTTCTATGACTTTATATATGCAAAATGTATATATGTGTAGTCAATGTACATGTGTGCATCACATATAGATACATTTATACATAACTGCACTGTTTGCTTTGTTCTTCAATATCCAAAAAACCTTGTCAAATCACATGTCTTTTTGATATTAACACATGTACACACAGATTGGTGCCTGTATGTTGCCTGTATGTTCTGTGGCTTAGCCTGTAAACCCATGCTATATAACTCACTCTTCCCTCTCTACGTTGTTGTTGGGCTATTTGTTAGCTTGCTTTTGGTGTTTTTTTGTGACATATATAAGCCTTATTCACTTGTATCTATCATCAGATTTTATGGAAATCATGTATGAAACTGTGATCTATTTAAGGCTCTTTGTCGCCATACAAAACTAGGCTCTTCCTGGAATCTCTCTTTGTTTACAGGGGAACAAATTGTCCATACTCAGTGAACATCAAAGCAGAATTAACTGCTGGATCCCAGAGTTGTCCTCCTTCCGGGGCCACAACATGGCAGCTCACCAAGGTTCAGCTGCCCAGCAGAATGAAGCAGTGAGAAAGGCAGAGGATGGTGGAGAGCTTGCTTCCTAAAGGCAGGAATTTCCTATGGGTCATATTTCTTTTGTGAGAGAGAGGAGCAACACAGCACTTACAGCGTCTGTACAAAGGAAGTGATTATGCTGCTAGGCTGGAAAGTATTTGGAATTAACAGTCATTCCTAAATGACCATCCACCATGGAGGGAAAATTCAGTGTCTGATGAGACAAACTGCAGTAGTGTCCCATCTACGGGGACCCAGCAGGAACATGGATGTTGAAAGCATGGTTGTAGCTGTGTTTTCCCCTCTTCACAGATCTTCTGCTTTAGAAACATGAAGAGAACACATCAGGCTTTTGGTGAGTATAAACAAAATCTGCAAGATAACCCAGAAGAGGAAAGCGAATTGATATAAAACCGCTAAAAGTGTTTTTCCTCTTACTAAAACAAGTGCTAGCACTTCCAATTTTATTAACTTCTCCTTTGGGTACTTTCTTGCACATCCACTTCCTCCCAGCGTGGAGTTTAGGGAAGAATTAATACTTTCTTTTTCCTTCTAAAATGATTCTGAATGGTTGGACCATACTGTACTGAAAGTGTCAGAGTCTGCCTGGGATGCTTCCTGCCTTTCTGAAGTGCATTTACATTTCTTATACATATTTTCAGTTCTTCTGACTTTTAAGTTCAACCAGTGTATTGAGTCCGTCACGTGGAGCATATTCCAATAGGTTCTGTGCAGAAATGTTTGTTCTATTTACTAAACACAACAAAGAATGACCAAAGATACTTTCATGCCATTGCTGCCATACAGGCTTAGACAAATCCTGTAGACCCCGGTGTGAATGAGGAAGAATAAGTGACACCTTGCCAAGGGGTGGAATGAGGCAGGAAAGAGCAAAAGATGGAAAGTTCAAATACAACAATTTGAGTACAACCATCATAATACTTATCAGGATAGACTGGCCAAGCCCAGCTGGATATGAGAGTGCAGCTGTGCTGGAAGAGACCTAGTTTGGGCTGTCCAAAGCCTCCAGCAAGGGCTTAGCCTGGTGGCACAGAAGCTGTAAAAGGGCAGGGGACAGGGGCAGCCGTGAGGATTTGTCTTGAAGCACATGCCGAGTCGAAGCTGCGTGATGCTGCCTGCCTCGAGAACCCAACACTACAAGGACACTTTGGTGTGATCAGCGAGGCACCCTGGACTCATATAAGCATGAGCAGGTGTATGTCTCTGGGTGAGTGTTTTCCCCTGAATCCTGCACATTTCTCCCTTGATACTCCTGGTGATACTAAATTGCACAGAGGTTATATCTGACTACTTCTTTGGGCAACACAGTGTTTTGAGCGGTAGCTTTTGCTTAGTATTGCAAAAGAAGAATAGGAAGACTGATGTTTAAACTACCTTTTTTCTTACTCATAGCTATCTACAGATAATAGACAAATATAAGAGTTAGAGAGTTTCAGTTGTCCTTTTTAAACCAAAATTGTGCCACCTACAAAAAATGAACTGAGGTTTTAACAAGCAGTTTTCATATAGCATCTTCCATTTTCAGAGTTGTTCAAGTTGTTCAAGTCAGGATGCTGCAATCCAGTTATGGCTTATTTATTGGATGAACTTGGTGAAAGTTTTAATTGAGCCAAACATATAGCAGTTCAAAAGTGATGAAATTTCAAGCCTTTTTTTGGCTGGTACAATACTAATATAACTCTGGTTTCCTCAGAAGACACTTTTTTTCTTATTCTGGTAGTTGACAATGAGCTAATGTTCAAAATGCAAACAGAGAGACTTTACACATTGCCTGCAGTAAAAAAGCATTTTCTTCCTATTTACAATATATGCAGTAATGGGGAAAAAGTGATCCCAGCACCATACTAAAATGAATTTAAGCAATTTCATATTGCAGGAAAACTGGCAATTTAAAAGAAAAATCTATAGCAAACACAGGAGAACTGAAATAGCCTAAGCTATTAAATAAATAAAAAAATCACAGAATAGAAATACATAAAATTCTAATAAATTGACCAAATGAAGAAGGGCAAATTGAAAAAGAATGGTTCTATTTTGCATATGAGAAATTTGCATAGGCAAAGTTCAAAGCAACGCCCAAGAAGTTTCAGGTGGAATTTCATATTAAAATAATTGTTATCTAGTCCCTTTTTTGTCTAATCTATGTAGGAGAACAGGGCTTTTAGCAGTTTTATTACTGTATCAGCTCTTCAGCATAAGTTGAGAAACTGTATCCAACTGATGTTGGGTTTTTTCACTATCAAAATAGCAAACACTGAAGTAGGGACATGAGTTGAGAGCTGAAGCAGCTTTCTGCAAAGCCTCATCAGACTGGGGTTGGTTCTTCTGAGGAGAAAACTCCAGAGTTGTCATGAAGATGTCTGAGAAATCAGATTTCAGGTTCTGAGACGTGTGCAATGGCCAGCAGTGTCTTTAACAACAACTATCAGCTGATTGTGGTGTCCTTTTTTATAGTTATATGGGTTCTTAAATGAATTACAATTTTTTTTCTGAGTTGCTCTCCCAAAGCACATTGCTTGTCCATAGTTATGGATTATGGTGAATGTTGGGAATCCATGTCGTCCTTTTGCAATCAGTTTTAGTTTTAGTGGGCATGGGTATGTCTCTTTGTCAATAATACGGGGAAAATTGCCTAGGTTTTAAAGGAATTTAAGAAGAAGAGTTTTGTTGTGTTTCACCATGTATGTGTTTCAGGAAAATTAGACTATTTTATTAGAGATCATGTGTCTCCAAATTCAGGGGGAAATGAAGTGTAAAACAATTGGCTTCACTTTCCTTGAGCTAGTTTCTTGTTTTCTCTGTTACAGTATATTTTGTCTTCAGAAATAACCTTTCTGATTATTCACAAAGTGAAGTCATTTTCAGTTTGAACACAGGATTACTCAGCCTTCCATAGCTGATTTTATTGAGACTAATGGGACAAGATGCTGAAAAAGGTCCAGATCTTGCCAAAGTTTAGGCTTGTTCTTAACTCCACTATCTCTGTGATGTAAAATGCATAGTAGTCTTTTCAACATTGTATTGAATTTTGTGTTGCTAAGTAATGTGACACACTTTGAACTTACAAGGGACTCTTGGGAAAATTAAAAAATAAACCAAATGAAAAATGTAGATATTTTACCAAAGTGTATGAAAAGTATGTAAGCAAAGGAAGGAAAGTCTGGAATATTCTTTGAAATGAAGGAGCAGTGGGAAATTCTACAGTCCAGGCTTGAAGTGTTGGAAGCATGTAAAGGAATAATGCATCTAGCCAATAAAAATGTATTGTAAGGAGGAATGGTAACTGAAATTTGCAAGAGCAGTGAAACATAAAAAAAATTAAAATAGAGGAGATGATAGTCATTACTGAAGGAATTTGAAGAATAGAAGATATTGATGGAAAATGAGCCAATTGCCATGGAGATAAATAAAAAAAATTGAGATATTTGTGTTAAAAGATGATAGGTATGACCTTATACCTGTGTCACTAATATTCTCAGAGACAGGGAGTCAAAGAAAGTGCTAAAACCAGTAGTGTTTCGTCAAAGAAATATAGGTTTTAATACTGGAATAAATCACTGTGATAGTTTAAACACCAGACTATTAAATAAGCTCTGGGAAGATATGGCAGAGTGTTAGCATACATAGTCCAAATGTCTGGAAGTAGCCTTTGTGCAGTAACCTGGATACCATACTGCAGTACATTTCAACATCTATTACAGTCTTCATCATTCAGTAACGGTGTCTAATGCTGAAAGGTGAATTACTAGGTTGCTGAAATGAAAGGCTCTGAACTCCAAAAAGGTTTAGATTTCACACATTTGATAGCACACTGATATTGCATAATGATTTTTCTCATCTCACAACACTAGTTTCTTGGTGATAATTCAATTACAACAGTTTATAAACATTCCTAGTCCTTCTCTGGCATCAGTTAGGTTTTAGTTATAATTAAATATATAATAAAACATGGAATACAATTTGGAATGCCAGTCAACCTTTAAATCATTATGCTGTGCTCTTTAACTGCTAATCTAGTGCTTTCAACACATGGCTTCAAAAAAGTGTAGATTCCTTTTTATCCCTGTGAGGCAGAAATTACATTTAAACCTGGGATGGAAAATATTGACCCTATTGTTTACTCTGTTAAGTGGGTCCAAAACAACCAAAAAAGTGCTTATCTTACCAAATCTTATTTGGTCTAATCATTGTCACTTGCTGCAGAACTACAAAAATCTGTTATGAATCAGCTCTGTTAAAAAGCAGTAGCATGGAGTGGAAAAACATTAATCCAATCCTTTGGTCTGTTAAATATCTTCCATTCCTATTAAGGCTCAGTATAACTCAGAACTGACCTTTGTTAAATCCTTGGCCAATTTGCGTTAGCCCAGCCTTTTTTATTTGTACAAAACTTGAATTTGCACTAGGTGAGAGTTTTTGCTGTAACTTTGGACTGTACCTGTTCTGCCTGCTGAGATGCCGGAGTCTGGCACCAGAAGTACCAGTCTCTACTTTTGCATTTAGAAATACTTGTGCCACCAGGTCTGCCTCTGTGGCTTCTCCATCTCTCATCTCCCCAAAAGGGGTTCATGCCACTTCCTCATGATTACGTGAAGCAGTCAGTGACAGAATTTTATTACTGTCTTTGAACTCTGCGATATGTTGAAGCAGTCTATGCACAACATCACAGCTAAGGCTGCACAGCAACACATAAGGAGATCTGTCAGTGGTGCTTTAGCCCAGCACAATGGCAATGGTAGACAGTCAGAGGACAAAAGAACCGCAACATGGCACTCTTCTAATAAAGATACTTCAAGCTAAAAGATAAATGGCAGAAGCAGCTTCAATTAGGAGTAATTATGTTGTTGAAATATTTTCAACACTACATGATGCAATTAAACCTTGATCGCCAGTGGTACCCAGCCTCCTTTAAAGAAAGAATTAGTATTCATTATGGAAAGAGAAAATTTTATGTAATGTAGAGAGACAAAATATAAACCAATGAAAATCTAAAACAAAACCACACGCATTACAGACAAGTAATGAACTAGTCAGTAGACAAGATGAATGGCTGACTACCATTCAGAAGGGTCTAGGCTTGAATTTATTTGTACAAGGATTGATTTGTGTAAGACAGAGCTTCTCTTATGTCTCTTTGCTATGCAGTAGAAGTTATTCCTTCAGGTCATGAAAATATGTGAGGGTAAACACTTTTCAAACTACTAAAACATACCTTAGTTTTTTGCAAAACACTTACAGCACCTCTGCAAATACTTGCAATAATGTGTAATGGAGATATGTACAGTAGCTCAGAAGGGGCAGAGATTTCTGGTCGGGCTAAAACTCTGGTTCCTGCTATCATGACAGCGCTACCATTCCTTCAGGTCATGAAAATATGTGAGGGTAAACACTTTTCAAACTACTAAAACATACCTTAGTTTTTTGCAAAACACTTACAGCACCTCTGCAAATACTTGCAATAATGTGTAATGGAGATATGTACAGTAGCTCAGAAGGGGCAGAGATTTCTGGTCGGGCTAAAACTCTGGTTCCTGCTATCATGACAGCGCTACCTGTGACAGTGCTAAATCCATCTTAGGACATGATATTTGATATTCAGTAACACTGAAAGAGAAAAGTGTCCTAGACTCCTTGCTGTGACAGACAGAAGAATGCATGTCTGAAATCCTATAGAATTTCCTATAGACCAGATGCACTTAATCATAATATAAAAATTATTAACTTAGTCAAGTAATTACCCAATTTGATGACCCTTTTTCCATCTTCATTTTATTGATAATGCTTATTATTCTTTTCTGGCACATGTACTTAGTCTTCTATTTTTAATTCATGACATGGTTTTTAATCTTTTATGATTCTGTACCGTCTAAAATTACATTTTTCGTAAAACAGCTGTTAATGACCATAAGCCACAGAATTAGAGAAGCTAGAAATGACACGTTCTTTTAAGTTAAGAGCTTTAACTTTGTTTTCCCATGGCATAAGTGTTTTCAACACTTTATTTTGTAGTGGTTTGATTTAACTGTCTTGAGTAGAAGGGATTATACATATGATGCCAGTAATATTTCAGCTGTCTTGTTTTCTAGAACTTTTTGTTTTGATGTGCTTTTAATTCTGTGAATCATAAATCACTAAAGGGGCATATCTCCCTACTTCCTAAAGTTGGTAATCACTCAATTAACTGTACAGAGGCATATGCTGGAACACAAAGATACTATGTAACTTCCTTGAAATTATGCAGCAAGCTAAAATAATAGGGGAAAAAAAAGGAAAGCTGTTCAGTCTTTAGTAAGGAAATCTGTAGGAAGGAAACAAAACTCATGAAGAAGACTTTTCAATCTTGGAAGAATGGGTGAATTAGTACATTTTACAAGTCAAACATCATCCTAATGTAAACACAAGCCTATGGGGCTGGATGGGATCCACCCAAGGGTACTGAGGGAGCTGGTGGAAGCGCTCATCAAGCCACTTTCAATCCTTTATCAGCAGTCCTGGCTAACAGGGGAGGTCCCAGTTGACTGGAGGTTAGCAAATGTGACGCCCATCTACAAGAAGGGCCAGAAGGAGAATCCGGGGAGCTACAGACCTGTCAGTCTGACCTCAGAGCCAGGGAGGTTATGGAGCAGATCATCTTGAGTGCCATCACGCAGCATGTACAGGACAACCAGGTGATCAGGCACAGTCAGTATGGGTTTATGAAAGGCAGGTCCTGCTTGACCAACCTGATCTCCTTCTATGACCAGGTGACCCGCCTAGTGGATGAGGGAAAGGCTGTGGATCTTGTCTACTGTTGTGGTTTAACCTGGCAGGCAGCTAAACACCACACAGCCATTCGCTCCCAAAGCAAGTGATGCACAATGCAATTGCTTACCACCCACTGACCAATGCCCAGCCAGTTCCCGAGCAGCGGTCACCGCCCCCTGGCCAACTCCCTCCAGTTCATGTACTGAGGATGATGTCATATGGTATGGAATACCCCTTTAGCCGGTTTGGGTCAGCTGTCCTGGCTGTGCCCCCTCCCAGCTTCTCACTGGCAGGGCATGAGAAGCTGAAAAGTCCTTGACTAGTGTAAGCACTACTTAGCACCAACTAAAACATCGGTGTGTTATCAACATTATTCTCATACTAAATCCAAAACACAGCACTGTACCAGCTACTAGGAAGAAAATTAACTCTATCCCAGCTGAAACCAAGAAGTCTACCTGGATTTTAGTAATGCCTTTGACACTGTTTCCCACAGCATTCTCCTAGAGAAACTGGCTGCTCACAGCTTGGACGGGTGTACTCTTCGTTGGGTGAAAAAATGGGTGGATGGCCGGGCCCAGAGAGTTGTGGTGAATGGAGTTAAATCCAGCTGGCGGCCGGTCACGAGCGGTGTTCCTCAGGGCTCAGTTTTGGGGCCAGTTCTATTTGATATCTTTATCAACTATCTGGATGAGGGGATTGAGTGCACCCTCAGTAAGTTTGCAGATGACACCAAGTTGGGCGGGAGTGTTGACCTGCTTGAGGGTAGGAAGGCTCTGCAGAGGGATCTGGACAGGCTGGATCAATGGGCCATCAACTGTATGAAGTTCAACAAGGCCAAGTGCCGGGTCCTGCACTTCGGCCACAACAACCCCATGCAGTGCTACAGGCTTGGGGAACAGTGGCTGGAAAGCTGCCTGTCGGAAAAGGACCTGGGGGGGCTGGGCGACAGCCGGCTGAACATGAGCC
>NW_008794089.1:3316799-3331648 GCF_000699145.1 Aptenodytes forsteri
GAGTCCCCATCCCTGGAAGTATTTAAAAGACGTGTAGATGAGGTGCTGAGGGACATGGTTTAGTGGTGGACTTGGCAGTGCTAGGTTAATGGTTGGACTTGATGATATTAAAGGTCTTTTCCAACCTAAACGATTCTATGATTCTATAATGGGAGCTAATAGATTTTGAGACTCTATTAGACTTATGAACATGAACAAATTTGTCTCAAGAAACATTTTGAATTAAAGTTCTAAATGAAAATTCTGCAATCATTTCAGTTATTTAAGCAGCATTTTATCAACAGACTTACAAAGACAGACTTTACTTCTTATTTAGAAATAAAATCCATAACCTTGAAAGCTGTCAAAGATATTGGTTTAGAGATGTTATGATAAAATAATGTTAAGTATAACATTAATAGCAGGTGTCCAGTGTGGCAGTCCTGTTTAATTCAAGTCAATATTGCTCCAGTACTCATCTTCTCAAATGCTTTCAAGTAAGCCTTACATAAAACAGAATCCCAATATAAGTGCTGTTATTTGTTACATAATACTTATTAAATTATCCTTGGCTAATCAGACTGAATCAAAAATGCAGACCTTGCAACATTTTGATTAGGAGCCCATAGTAAGGCTCTGCATATGTGTCTTCAGCTAAATTCAGAATTCTCTTATCAGGAACCCTGCTTGATGCCAAGAGAAGACGTCACAGCCAGAAAGGCTGATCACATACTCTCCACTGTTTGCAGAACTGACAGTTCAGCATATGCATCATTTGCTTGGTGCCAAAACTTTGCATTTACTTATCTTATGACTCCCAAGACAGAAACTCTAAATGTTAGTATTTAAAATAATAATGTTCTGTAGCTGTAAGGATAAAAGGAATACCAGCTTGATTTTTGTTTATCTAAGGGTTTGAGTTTTGACATTAGTCTCAGGTTCTATTAGAATAGAGCAAGACTGATCAACATGATCCCATGGCACAGAATATTCTCAGAACTCTTCTCATTTTCAGTATACTAATGTGCCATGAGGAAATGATGGCTGGAAGGAATGAGGAGACAAACACCTTTTATTTTATACCGTGTAGTTTAAAATATTGGGAAAAGTGTTTTACATCACTCATTGAGATCAAATTCTTCATGGACAATAATTTCCATAAAGAATTCTATCAATGGGAGTATCAATGGGCTTCTAAGAATCTGAGGAAAAACAGTCCTGGGTTGGCTTTGTCTTTGTTTCAGATTTTGCTCCTTTCAGCACAGCTGAGGGGCAGACATTGTGCGTCTGTAGAAGAAAGAATAGGTCTGTGGCCTGTGAAGTTTTGGGCTGTTCCTTCTGCTTTTTCAGCTTAAGAAATTATTAACGGTGTGAGATGAAGCTGCCTCAATGGTAACATATAAGGCTAGTTCAGGACAGATTCCAGCTGTCTTTTCTCCAGAATCTGGGGGAAGAAGGTAATTCCTAAACATAGTACTTCAAACAAACCTGGCTGCCCTTTCCTGATATGAGAAGAAACCTGAAAAGAACCCATTTGTGCTGTTAAATGTCATTTTCTCAAACTTTGGGCAAATAGCCCATTTTCTTTTGTGATAATTTGGAATGCCTTTGAAGCAGAAACCTCCAAGGAGGGTCTGAAACAATTTCCAAGAAAAAGACTGTAATTACTTTGTACTACTTTGTTCAGTGAACTGAAACAAAGCCTGAGGCAAGGGAGAAGTTTGTATTTGTTTGCCTATAAACTCCATGTATGTGGTGCCGCTACCCCGGTACAATGCTGTAAGATGTGTGTAACATGGTCCATATCTCAACCCTGATTGTTGCTGCACATTTTGGTAATGCTGCGTCATTTAGCAGGGGGAGCTGCTTTATGGCTATTTCTGTCAAACTGCCATGTTTCAGTAGGTTCCAAAAGCAATAGCAAATCACTGTGTAAGCATATTTCTTGGAAATCAATAATTCAAAGTTGAATTATCCTACATACAGTGTTCCAGCCTGAGTGTTGCTCAACGTCTTCTAGAATGATTTGAACTCTTAGCTCTGCTGAGAACAAACGCAAGACACATTTTCAAAGACATAAAACTACGAAAGAATAATTCATTCAGAATGCTTTCAAAATTAACTGAGCATAGTCCCATATAAAGAGAGAGCACTCCTTTTTTCCTCTTTATCAGCCAGTTAAAGGTACTCCAGAAAAGAGCTTGTCCCCTCCACCATATTTGAAAAGCAAAGCTCTTCTATACCAGGAGTAAAGTCCATGTTAAGGAAGTTGTCTTTTAGCCTACATGATTTATAATTTGGCTAAAAATAAGTAAACTTTTAAGGGAAGGATCCATATTAAAGAAGTGGATTATTTTCCATAGGCTTAGTAGCTATCCATTTAAAAAACCCAAAACAAATAAAAAAAAATCCCTCCTGACCAAAAGCAGAACACTTAACAAATTCATCATGGAGTTTGTACAGCAACCTAATGTCATCTCCAGCCCTGCCTCACATAGATATGCTGTAATTCCAGAGGAAACATGGTGGCTCTTCAGCAAGCTCCATGGTTGCCTTCCCCTTGCAGAAGTGTCTGTTCTGGTTGAAAGGGAAGGGGCTAGCAGGAACAAAAAGAGAAGTTTTAGATGAGATTACTGCAGAAAAAATAATTGAAGCGGCTGGTTGCAAGCCTGAGATTACATTAGAAGCATAATTAAAACTGATTTGGATCTGTGCTATAGCATTACAATAATGAAGTCTGTGGCCTTACCAAAAGATTATAAACAAGACTTTTAAACCCCCTTTGATATTCTTATTACAACTGCCCTTAAATTCATTATGAGTTGCTAGACGGTCATCTTGTTACTAAACATGCATAGTTGGCACAACTCAGTATGCTCTGATAAGTTTGAAAAACCAGCTGAGTAAAGAAAAATATTAGAAATAAATATACTGGATATTGGATCTTAGCTTTCATTGTACTTAGTGGGTGATCTCGGTCTTGATCCCCAAAACTCATCACCACCATCATAAATTTTATTTGTAAACTATATTGTTCCTTCTATTATAAGAATGTTTGTTGCTTTCCACAGGACTTGGATCTTTTGCCTTTAAATGTAGCTCATCTGTTAAATTTGCTCTGTCAGCAATCACTTCATATTGGATCTTAGCTTTCATTGTACTTAGTGGGTGATCTCGGTCTTGATCCCCAAAACTCATCACCACCATCATAAATTTTATTTGTAAACTATATTGTTCCTTCTATTATAAGAATGTTTGTTGCTTTCCACAGGACTTGGATCTTTTGCCTTTAAATGTAGCTCATCTGTTAAATTTGCTCTGTCAGCAATCACTTCACACTTAAAAACTTTGGGGATTTTTTTCCTTTTTGGTGGATTATTTTAGTAAAAGAATGCTTGGATGTAACAGAAGTGTAAACCAATACCTGTGTTTGAGTTTTTGATTTTTGTTGAAGTGTGAAGGAATGTAGAAAGTCTCAAAGAAGGCATACATTTCAATCAAATTATTTTAATGTTGCATTTCTGAAGTGCTAAACTGCTAAACTAATTCAGTACAGTAAAAACATGAGTTACTGGTCTGGAAAAGGTGAGATTGTTTAATCTCTACTTAATAGCACTTTACTTATTCTTAATAGTCTGGCTGCTTTGTGAGGCCATTGGAAATAATGCACTTTTTTTTCTTCAATATTATGATCTTTTTCTTAAAGCCGGAGAGTATTCTTAGCTAACTTTGTTAAGTAAAAAAAATACTTAAGACAGTTGCGAGAGATTTTATTCGGAATATGCATACAAATAGAAACTTTTATTGTGCCTCCTAGTACTTGTAGAATGTCAAAAGCCTAAAACGTGTATTGTACACAAATGTTAGGAAAATCTGATACATATTTAATATGGCAAAAATGTACACAGGTGTTAAGAAAATCTGGTATATATACAGTATGGCACATGTCAGAGTTGAATAGAGTCTTTGACTCTTCGGGAGTTTTGTCTGTATCCCTTGCAGCCTATTGAAGCAGCAAGGGTTCTTTATGTTCCTAGGAGCAAGTCTGCCCTAGTACAGGACTTCTGCCCTGTCAGAAGTGCCATAGCTCCTAGCAGTGTCAGCCAGGCTTTCTAAGGATCACTAAATTTGCAGAAATTTCTGCAGGTTAAGAGAAACTGAAAGCCTTCGATGGTCAGCTCACAAGTGCTAGCTTCATCCTTCCTCGCTTTCCCTTTTAAACTGCTAAGCAACCTAAAGACAGGTGACAACTTTTTGGCAATATTCAAAAGTAAACATCTGACTCAAGGTACCAGAAAGACATCTTTAGGTAGATATAGGTTAAGATGGCCTAATTCAGAAAATCCTGAGAGACTTAACAGCTTCAACTGTTTTCCAAAAATCAATCAAGTTTTTAACTATATAAATATGTCCTTAGGAAAACTATCATCATCTATTTTTGAAAGTATTTGCCAGATAAATTCTTTGGAAGATACTGTCCTATATTAAAGTTCAGTTTTCTAAAAAAAAGGAGAACGTCATTGAGATTGTGATATTTGTTATCTGTCTATTTATTTATTTATTTACTTATTTATTTTTAAGAGATGAGTAATTAGATGAGGAAGACCCTTCTGGAAGGAGGTTGGCAGGTTGCTGCTGCAGAGGACCAAATGAGCCTTCCCTTGCAAGAGTGGAGACTGGATAGGTTGCAGCATAGGGCAGGCAGATACAGAGACAAAGCAATGCGTTGGCAGCCTGCAACTATGAAGACACTGTTGAGAGGAGAAGGGAGCAGACAGGCAGACCTCTGAGGTGGTAGAGATAGAGAGTCAATGCAAAGCTTGCTGCATCTCAGAAACCTTCTGTAGTGTACCACAAGCAAACCTGGAAGCAAGGAAACTGTGAGAAGGAAGAGATTTTTGTATCTATTCTGTCTGTCTTAAATGACTGTCTTGATTTAAGAAGTAAAGTATTCCAGTTTACAGTCTAATAAGGCCAGATTGATCTAAAAAGCATCTTATATTTCAGGATGCTCATTATAAAGAAAAAATTCAGATAAACTTCCTCAAAGCTCTGGCTGACTCTGGGCCTTGCCACAAAGATCTACAAGTAAAAAACACTTTACACATGATCAAGGAAAGAAAGAACAATATTAATAATAATGAAGTATGCTTCATTATTATGTTAATGAGATTTTTATGATTATGAAATACATGTGAAATAGTATAGGTTGCAAAGACCATCTACCTCTTTAGATAATCTCATCTTGTGTTAGTACAGCACCAAATGCAATTTGGACCACAGCAAACGTAGCTTTTGGATATCAGTGCTTGAAGAGTGAGGTTTAGAAAAAATGTAGGTTATTGTATGACAGATCCTCTGGTCTTCAGAACTCCGGTGTCACCTCTTGGTCACTTGTGAACTGTGATTCAAAATCCACTGAAATCAACAAGAATAATTCAGTGAATTTCAGATTGGATTAATATCACGTGATTACTTCTATTACATTATCCAGATGTAGAAAATCATTACAGTCTGAAGGAAGTGCTCAAGGGAGCTAAACTCTCTGTAACACAGGATTTCAGGAAAATAATGGAAATTCTGGGCGGTGCTAACAATTAGAAAAGTGATAGTCCCCCAAAACTGTGTTTTATAATGAGAATGTAGTTCTCTATGAGAATATAATGAGAATGTTCTACTCCACAAAGAACAGTCATATTCCATCATTTTAGGTGGTGCCTACACAGGCAGTTTGACTTGCTGTTCATTCCATTCCCAGACCCTTGCACGCTTTGCATACATGCTAATTCATTTCTGAACTCTCTTCTAAAGCAACTCAATTACTTCCCTCAAAGAGAATATCTGATCACAGACGATGGGATAGTGTGCTTCAGGGCCTTTTCCAAACGTGTCCATCAGGGATATGGACTATGCCAAGTTTGGCTCTCCTGACTACAACAAACACTGTCTTTGGAGACCTTTGCCTTCAAATGCCTCATGCTTTGCTCCAGAAGATGACACACACAGCTGTGGCATGTTGCTATACGAACACTATTTTGGTGGGCTGCAAGAACAGTTATTTTGGTACTGTGAAATGAGAAAACAAAAACACAGAATTATGTCTCGTGACTACAAGGAGTAAAGTGTAGTTTGGAGAAGATACAGGCCAAGTCCTATGGAAAGTGAAAGAATTCAGTTTGTTCTAGAGTGTGGCAGCCTGAGATGATTGTACATGAGCCAGTCCCCAACAATTCACTGAGGACTTGGGTTCTTCTTCTGAGTGCCATTCACAACACAGTATATACAAATCTTTAGAAATTTTTTAAAGAGTTTTGAAATTCATTATAAACCTCAGAACTTCTAGTGTTCCCATGAATTCCTAATGGACCAAAACTTTCAAAAGAACACATTTCATATTTATGGAAATTGGTTTAGTATGACAGTGCTGTAACAGCTAAGACATGGAAATACCTTGCTGAGCCCCTCATGATTTTTAAAACATTGTGTATAGCAAAATGCACTACAGGCGCAAAAGCTTACCCATATGTCTTCATTTAGAAACACCCTCAAACAGTAATCACCCTGATTTAGTAGCTTCACCTTTACTATGTAGATTTTAATAGCAGCTGGCCTTGTTTAGTAGCTTCACTTATTTAATAGCTGCACCTTTACCATGGACCTTTCCCATGCAAGCCGTAGGGGAAAGTAATTAAATTTAATGAAAACTGTGCTTTCCAAACAAGGATATACGGTTAGTCATATGAAATGGTCAGTAGGCTAAATCATTTGTGGAGAAATTATCCACAGTCCAAAGGTTAAAGTACTGTAGCTCAAAATATAAATTAAGACTAAAGTGTCTTAATTGCAGAGTTTCCTTGATGACAGCAACATAGTGACTATGTCCTTACAAGGCTTGTATGTCGCTACAAGCTCAGGAACTCATGAGAGCATCATTCAGTGAATGAAGATGGAGGCTGCTTTCTGGAGCACTGTGGAAATGCACAGTCCTTCAAAATAAGCATCAAAATGAGAATCTGATTCTCACACTATATCTTGCTTCTCCTGCCCTGTTAGGGATGTACTCAGCACCAGTCTTTGCACTTCTGCTCCCTGTATTATGTTAGACAAGGACAGAGTTCACAGTTTAAAGTGATTTAAGGGATAGAAAAGAAACAATGAACTATTGATTTGTTAGCAGGGACATGATAACAGCACAAGGAATGAACAAAAGAAAATATTGGTCTTAAAATGTTCTCATTTTTTTTAAGAATGATTGAAAACTCTTTTGAAAAAATACCAAGTTCCTTTTTCTTATTAGTGTTATTTTAAGCCGGAGGCAGTTAAAGATACATGGCCTCTCTGCTAAAGAGATGGTCTTGTTTCAACTTTTTGATCAAAGCTGGTGAACAGAACACAACAGTCATTTGATGGTGATGGGTCACAAGGAAATAAAATTTCTTTTTTTGTAAGGGAATTTAATATAAAATATATTTTCTTTATGTTGAAATAACTTTGCTTTCCACTAATGGCAACATTAGTACTACCTCTGGAAATACTTACTTTTGCACCTCAGAACATTGTGTTCTGGGAATGTAAGCTACAGTAAAATGTGTTGGGATTTTATTTACTAAAAGGTTCCCTACCATTGCCATCATGGTAGCATAGAAGTTTCATTACTGGTATTGTTGCTGCTGAATATACAAAACATTAATGGTGCAATAGCACTATGAGATTTTTATATGTTTTGTATTTCAGTTCTCTCATATTGCTGTGCAAAATGTGCAAGCTTTTCCAGCAGATAAAGTGATGTACAGCAGCGGTGAGATAAAAGCTGCAAACAGCAGTTATGAGATGCTTTTGATCAAAAAAAGCACTTCATTTGAAAGATAAACCTCAGAAATTCACCTCACCTTGTAAATGTGCACAAATTTATTCTTTGTTGCACAGCAGTAACAATTAACTGAAAATATATTGATTTGAGTTACTAGTTCTCTCTTTTCTGAGAACTGAAAATACTAATTAAGCTATCCTTACTTGGATGTTTTCATTGCTGTGATATTTCTGCTTTAACGGAATAAAAAAAAAAAAAGGGAATTTTTACAGATATGTATTCTTGGAAAACCTGATATTACTGTATTTCTGGTTGGTAGTGTGTAGAGAATAATACATTTGGTTTGATTATTTTAGAGGAATGTATTGCAGCTGCTCATCTTTACAGTGTCGCTGGAATAATATGAATATTTCACCAGTTTACTCAGTTTTGTAGCAATCCTGCTTATGTTTCTGTCTTCTTGTATATGCAGTGTGCAGGCCTTGTCTAGCCCAGCAGTTTAAAGTGCAACACTTATTGCTAGCAATGAAAGATGTGCTTTCAGTAGCGAACATCTTGCCGTTGTTCTAGGTTCCTAGCTTGCTTTGCTAAAAGCAATAGTGACTTTTTAACTGACTACCTTTTATTAGGTTCATGATCCACGAACCTGTGCTAACCAGCCTTGAGAGTTCAAGAGGTTATTTCTCCTGACAGAGCATGCACATTTTCATTCATAAAAAGAGGGAATTTCTGACGTAGGCACAAGAAATGCGAGACATCATTGTGTCTCAATTGTGCATTTGCTCAGCACAGCCCAGCCTGCGCCTTCAGTTTTGCCACAGGCAGTCATTTTATGGTAAGAGCAGCAGTTAATGGCCCCTTTACCCTTAAAACTATTGCCCTGTGTAACCTCTCCACATGCAACGCTGCAGCAGAAATACTGATCTACACCACCATGACAAATTTCACAAACTCTGAATTCTTGTTAAGAGTCTCTTTTTCTCATTTGGACTAGACATTTCATTCTGGACTGATAAAATTCTCTTCAAAATAAGTGTATTTCTGTGAAACGTTTTTCATTTTGACAAGTGGGAATTCCTCATTCACTCTCAAGAGATGTATTTTGTCAAAAAAGTTTTGGTCAATTCTGTCTGAGAGTACTCATCTATCATTTACGCGTTTGTCTTTATTTTTTTGCTTTTTCTCTCAGATGTGGCTATGTGGTACACCCTATCTCTCTGAAAATCACAATATTCCATTTCAAAGCCAGGTCACAAATGTGTCCTGTCCCCTAACCTAACCTGCCCTTCTCCATTATATGTATGTCTGGTGCCCATGCCCTCTGACACGTGAAATGTCCAGTTAGCTAATGACCCAAGGGCTTTCTCACCTTCCTGCGGGTTGCAGTCCTTGGAAAACAGAGCTGAGGTAATAATCAGGCCCATAAACTGCAATAGTACCATAGGAGTATGAATATGTTCCAGATTTCTGAGACAAAATAATAAAAAGGAGGAAAGAAATTTCTCTTGC
The DNA here is from genome assembly GCF_000699145.1 of Aptenodytes forsteri. Lineage (NCBI taxonomy): Eukaryota > Metazoa > Chordata > Aves > Sphenisciformes > Spheniscidae > Aptenodytes > Aptenodytes forsteri. Next base: position 3,326,098 of record NW_008794089.1, read on the forward strand.
TACGAGAAATACTGATTTCTCTGGTCTTTTTGAAGAAACGTTACACAAGAGAAGCTGTAATTACACTGTGGAGTCATTCTTAATGTTTCTTATCTGTAACATCATTTTTTGCAACTGATTTTTATAGCGAACGCATGGCAGAATGCCTTGCTTGTGAGCAGACATCTTTTCTTCTAAATGTGAAACTGCTGACAGTCTTACCAGCAGTACCTGAAATGCAATTTGTGAGTCTTGGAGGGGGGAAGGAGAGAGGGAGAGAAAAACACTATCTGGTCTGGATTTGATTAACACATATTATTCCATTGCCCTCAGCTTGTGGCAGAACTGGGCTACATGTGTGACGTGCAGTTGCTACAGGTGGGGATTGTATAAAGGCCTCGGCAGAAGTTTTTAGCTTTTAAAGACCATGGGATGATTTTGTCCAGCTTTAAACCAATTTTCAGATACAAAGAGGGTTAGAGATTTTGGCCGCTGTGAACAGGAATGAGCACTAATAAAGGCGGCTTGCTAAAACTTACAAGGCAAGGATAATGTTTGGGTAAACCGGGACATGCACTGACTTTGTTGTTTTTAATATTTTTGCTTCTAACGACATACCCTTGCATGAGTGAGCAATACAGTTGTTTTGCAGAAGCTGATTTTGGAGAATTTAATCTGTCACCTTCCAAGGGGAAGGATCTCTAGGGGTTCTGGGTACGAGTAGGCCTGCCATGTTATTGCAGTTGGAAGGAAGGAGGGCCAGCAAATATAAAATCTAATGTATGAGTGTATGACCATGCATTTCCATCAAAAGATAGCTAAGTTAGTGAAATGAGCTACCTAAATGGGTGTACTCATCAGGGTTCAAGAAAACCTAAATTACCACTTCCTCTCTATCAGTACAATTCAGTCACCCCCTCAAAATCTGAGGTCAAGTAATTTACAAGACTTCATCTTTTGTTGTATTTTTCACAGTGTTTTAATAGAGTATATTGTGTATCTGTAACAGATGACTAATGTTTAGAGTCAATAGTTCATAATTCTCTTTGGAGATGTTTGCAGGTTATTTGACAAGTTCAAGGGAAGCCTACACCACTACAGCCTTACTGTTTAGTGGTTTTTGGAGCACATAGATGTGTTTTGACAATTCAACTATTCTCGTGTCCTTTTTAATTATTAGCAGATTTATCAGACAGACACACAAGATGCATAAGTTTAATTTTTATTACCTTTAAAGATATCATATATAATATATACAATATATTTTTGCACCTATTTTAACATTTGTAATTAACAGTAATAGCAGTGTGGCTCATAATTTCATAAAACCTGATCATTCTAATTTATGAAAATGCTTGTTTTGATAATGTATTTATCGTATAGACTACATCTCAACATAGTGTGGAGACTACAGTGCTTACTAAATTTATTAGTGTTATAAATGGTTACAGTAAAAAAAATTGATAGTAGGCAAAATAGGAAAAAGGAAAAAAAGAAAGACTTTTATGAATTCATGTCTGTTAAAGTGAAGGAGAAGGTTTCTGTTGACTTCTGTTGTCTTTGGATTCAGGTCCTGCAGAAAGGAGCCCTTGAGCTATGCAGAATCTGTGAGGTGAATTAAAGGGCAAATACTGTTTCAGGTAGCTGCTATAAAACTATGACAGAATTGCTGTTCAGTAGAACAGGGAGGGAGTTACAATCCTGTGGTATCTTAATTTTTACTAAGATCAGATGGATCTGCATTAAAATACCTCAGAATCTGCTACATATTAGTATCTGCAAAGATGAGAGCATCTCTTCGTATCTGAAAAATATAAATTAAATACCTTGATTTTTAAGTACTGAACTTATTTGCCACCTCTGTTGAAATGAAATATCAGCATTAAAAATATAATCTATCTGTGAGCTTAAGTATACATATAGATCTCTATATTTAGGCATCTATATTTGAAAATTGTGACGTGTTTTTCAAAATATGCTGAAGTGCCCAAGGGCCATGTCTGGATCTTTCAAAATATTGAGTAAACTACGTGTTTGTTTGTTTGCAAAATTAAATGCAAGAAATACATATTTAGGCTGAGTATCTCTAATGTATTGAGTTCAGTATTATCATTTCAAAATTATTTCCTGTTATTTGTGATCTTGTACTAGACATTATAGTTTGTATTTTCTTTACATAGCAGTATTTGGTAGCTTCTGCATGAAGAAAGCTGGATTCAGAAGATCCAAAAATTCATTGCGCTATTTTTAAAATTATTCTTGAGCAAATCCTAATAATTTTACAGGTATTTAGAGTTTCTTTGGGTTTTGTTTTGGCGGGTACTTTGATAAATTAACTTAATTTTTATTGAGCAAAGGAGTGTCTGGCAGTTAGTAAAATGCCTGATAACAGATTTGCTCTTTTGGTTGCTGATTAGTGTAAATGTTGAAAATTTCATTCATCAATCTGGATATCAAACTCTTTTATAGATAATGGATGTGTTGAGTTAAATTACATGAATCTGCCTAAGACAGTTTCTTCTTGTATCAAGCAGTGACGCCTGTATTAGTCTCAGAATTCTTATGTCTGTGGTTTTCCTTTCCTTGGTAAAATTTTTAAATTACTTTTTTACTTCTATGAATAATTCTGTCAATAAGTACTACCGATAGTTTCAATAAAGTGTACCAGCATAGTACAATATCACAGCTCAGCATTAACCACTTCATAGTCAGCAATGAAGTCTATTTCCAACTATAAATAAGAATTATAACCTTTATTTGCATTCCATATTATTCCTTCCCTCTTCTCCTGAAATGAAAGATCTGAAAGGTGACTGTCCACACCTTGGTTCAAGGCATGACTCTCCAAGAACTTTAGAAAAATTAAAAAGGGCTAGTAATGTTATTTAGGCCGTACAATCAGCTAGTGTAAAGTGATCTAGCTCTACTAAAGCTGATGGAACCAAACTGAAAAATCTTGGATAAGAACCACAGTATTCAAATACTTACCTTGTTTCTGGGCAGTTGAAAAATCACTTCCATACTCTTTGCTGCTTCTCCTTTGCCTTTAATTTCTAAAATGATTTGGCTTACGATCTTAAAGTTGTATTTTTTTTGCTAGCCTTGCCAAAGAACAACCCCTTTTAACATTAAAGATGTGGTTGGAGGAATAAAAAGTCAAATAGAGACTTTGTGACACATTATGCATAAATGTACAACATAGTGTGAGCAGGGAGGGAGTGAAATATGGCTCTGTGGGATAAGGACATTAAAATGACAGAAATAGTGAAGAAAGTCATCCCTCCCCACCTCCCCTTTTATTCTTATAGTAAAAATGAAACTATTATGAGGGCAGTGCAAAACAGACCATCTTACTTTTTATATAAACTTTAATAGCAAATAGTGCAATCTGCAGTTACCTTTTTCTGCTTCTCCATGTGTACAATTTACATGAGACCCTAACACAGTGTTCAGGAAGTGCCATGCCCTATGTTGCATGATGGCAGAAGCATTATGATTGCCATGAAGCCATGCCAGTAGTATTATCTTTCAGTAACCCTTATACTACCTGGATGGTAGAGTTCATTTGTTCTTCCTTTCTTAGGGACATCCCTCCATCCCACTCTCAACTGTAGGACTGATTGGCCCAAGATCTTACTGGTTTAGAAGTTGAAAACAAGTAATCACTCCTGGTGATTACACTGAAATGAATTCATGCAGGACCTAAACCTCAAAGGCATTATGGATTAAAAAGGATAGACAGACTTAATAATTTTTAAGTGACAACACTTTTTAGGAGAGAGGATAGAGTTAAGTAACAAAGGACCTAAACCTCAAAGGCATTATGGATTAAAAAGGATAGACAGACTTAATAATTTTTAAGTGACAACACTTTTTAGGAGAGAGGATAGAGTTAAGTAACAAAGGACCTAAACCTCAAAGGCATTATGGATTAAAAAGGATAGACAGACTTAATAATTTTTAAGTGACAACACTTTTTAGGAGAGAGGATAGAGTTAAGTAACAAAGGACCTAAACCTCAAAGGCATTATGGATTAAAAAGGATAGACAGACTTAATAATTTTTAAGTGACAACACTTTTTAGGAGAGAGGATAGAGTTAAGTAACAAAGGACCTAAACCTCAAAGGCATTATGGATTAAAAAGGATAGACAGACTTAATAATTTTTAAGTGACAACACTTTTTAGGAGAGAGGATAGAGTTAAGTAACAAAGGACCTAAACCTCAAAGGCATTATGGATTAAAAAGGATAGACAGACTTAATAATTTTTAAGTGACAACACTTTTTAGGAGAGAGGATAGAGTTAAGTAACAAAGGACCTAAACCTCAAAGGCATTATGGATTAAAAAGGATAGACAGACTTAATAATTTTTAAGTGACAACACTTTTTAGGAGAGAGGATAGAGTTAAGTAACAAAGGACCTAAACCTCAAAGGCATTATGGATTAAAAAGGATAGACAGACTTAATAATTTTTAAGTGACAACACTTTTTAGGAGAGAGGATAGAGTTAAGTAACAAAGGACCTAAACCTCAAAGGCATTATGGATTAAAAAGGATAGACAGACTTAATAATTTTTAAGTGACAACACTTTTTAGGAGAGAGGATAGAGTTAAGTAACAAAGGACCTAAACCTCAAAGGCATTATGGATTAAAAAGGATAGACAGACTTAATAATTTTTAAGTGACAACACTTTTTAGGAGAGAGGATAGAGTTAAGTAACAAAGGAAGTCAGAAACTGGAGTAAAAATGAAGGAAAAATCTGTCAAACAGACAAATTAATAAACCAGGTAAGCACACATCAATAGGTGGACTCTCAGCAACTGAAAAAACCCCCTCTGTTCGTTTGGTTTCCTACTGAAGAAAGATTTTTGCAGTGACACTCACTGTCCACTATCCAGCCTCTCTCTCTTTGAACCCTCAGGCCTCTTTCAAATAACTTTGACAGAAGGGAAGGAGTTTCAGAAGTACACGATAGTGATGATTCAGTTGTACTGATAAGACATTTCTATCTGAGAGATGTGTAATAGCAATATTCACAAACATCTGATTTTCAGCTGAGCCCCAACTTCACTGGGAGGCCTGACTAGACCAGTGGCAGCTGAGCTCAATATAAAGCTCAGACAGATGGCTGGTCTTTGGAGGGAGGACATGGATCCAACACACCTGGGTCCAACATTCAAAGGAGATTTCAACTTGTATTTCAGCATGTCTAAATGCTATGTTGCCATTAATTATTTGGAAAAAATCTAAAATATTTTAGAAAAGAAGAGGGAGAGGAGAGGAGAGGAGAGGAATACCAATAATATTTTGAAAAAATGTAGGGGAGGGAAGAGAGGGAAAAGGAGAGGAGAGGGAGGAGAGAAGAGGAGAGAAGAGAAGAGGAGAGGAGAGAAGAGGAGAGAAAAGAAGAGGAGAGAAGAGAAGAGAAGAGAAGAGAAGAGGAGAGGAGAGAAGAGGAGAGAAGAGAAGAGAAGAGAAGAGAAGAGGAGAGGAGAGAAGAGGAGAGAAGAGAAGAGAAGAGAAGAGAAGAGAAGAGAAGAGAAGAGAAGAGAAGAGAAGAGAAGAGA
>NW_008794089.1:3332910-3338242 GCF_000699145.1 Aptenodytes forsteri
TAGATATTATATTGTTAATTATAATAATAGAAAAAATATATTTCAATAATCATTTTTTCCTGGCACAGTCACATTTAAACAATCATTAACTTCAACCTTTAGTTACATATCTAAGGTTCTTCTATATAGTACCTCATGACAGAAAACTGACATGGCACAAATGAACTAGCTATGGCAACACAGAACAGACTTGTTAGTGCTGGTACACAAGGCTACAAAGGAATGCAGAGCTCATTTTGCAACTACCTACTAGCACAATGCCTATTATAAAGAAAGCTGAACAGATTCACAGCAACAAAGCTGATGTCTCAAAATTGGACAAAGTATCAGCACTTTACGCTGACCTCTAAAGCCTCTGACTACCTCTGAGTAGTTTACATTACCTGTCCTCTGCAAGCTTGACAATTACAGGTGTCTTGGGCTGCTAGTACACATACAGGTCAATCACAACAGGTCTACCAGAGGAAGAAACAACAAATGGACTACAATGGCAGCCAGTCCTGCTCTCCTTGTGATAAGAGTCAGGGAGTTTGGCTTTGTTATGGAGGTTTGGCTACTGGATGATAACTGCTTACTCAGAGGACTTTTCTTGCTTGTTTACTTTTTCCATGAACCTGTTGCAGGGACAGCTAGCTAATACAGAGTCAGTCTGTGAAACTGGTTGCTGCTGGGTTGATTTGGCTCCTCTGTGAAGCTTTCTCCTCCAAGAGAAGCATGCCGGTAGGGAGCTGCTCTCTTTCTTCTGCTCCAAGCAAATACCTTTTAGTTAGTCCACACTTTGAAACTCTCTGTCTTTTCAGGTACAGTAAGAATGGTAAGCTTTCCCTATTGACTGGTTGTTTAGATCTTCAGCTATGAAACTTCTCCTTCTATCCCATGTCCCACTGGTTTTATGCCTGGATTTAGGGCATTTACCTTGTTTTGGGAGCAGCTTCTCTTCCGCTCACAAAAGGACCAGGGAACTACCTGCTCAGAATAAGAGCAACATGAGATTGATTGTTAAAAGGGAAACATATTTCACCAGCAGACATTACTTTGAAGGGCAGACAGAAGGTAACAATTGTTAACTAGGGAATGTGTTCAAGATTAGAACTGAAGCCGCGTCAATAATTGATTTTGCAATTTAATAGCCAAAACCAAACTCTTTCCCAAGTTTATGTCCACTCTCTCACAGATTCAGAAAGAGAATTTTAACGGAAGTCTCTCATCTTCCAGAAGAGTACTTTAGTCATCTCATGGGTTATACAGTATTCATAAGTATTATTTCCTCTCCCATTTTTGCTCTTCCATTCTGCAGAAAATAGATAAATATTCACTCAACCAGAGAGAACATGTAGCTGTTCATGAGAAATCTGCTCAGAAGCAAGAAATACAAGTCCAAATTCCTGCTCTAAAATCGAACTCAACCTTAGTCCCCAAGCTCCTGAGAGAATATTTTTTCTGAGGAGGCAGTAGGGCAGTAACTTTCAGCATTTCGTTTGAGGAACACTAGACTCCTATAGTTTACTGGTAAGAGCCCCTCAGAGGATAACTGAGAAAACAAACCTATTGCTAGTAGACTTCAGTTCACTATACAGAGTTTGCTTCTCAGCTGGGCAGATTTTGAAAAGTAAAAGTAATTTTTATAGGGAAACTTTAAACAAGTGTTCCTAGGTGTCTTCTCTTTACACCCTGACCCTGGCATGGGGATTTTAAATAAGAAAGCATAGAGGTACACCAAGGACAGTCAACTTCTGTTTGGCCACGTAGAATGAGACCTTTAAAAGTTCAAATGCTTTTGAAGTCACTTCATATGTAATACTTCTTCATTCCCATTGGAAGGAGCTATAGGAACAGCTGATAAATGGAAAATTCAGTGGAAAGCAGATCAACAGAAAGTAGTAGTGGAATTCAAATCTGCATTAAATATTTGCTGCTGAACCTGCAGACAGGATATGTTCAGGGAAGGCTTTTTTATTTTTGTAGATTGAAAAAAATAATTTGGAAGAGCAGATAATCCACTTCATAAGTGTCATCTGATAAGTTTTGTAATTAATAATATATGTCATTATAAATAATTTAAACACAGGATGGAATTAAAAATAAACCTACTGCTATGAATAAGTGATCTATAATTCTTGAAGTTTGTGGAAGATAATTTCTTGTCACAAGTACTCAGTGAGCCAACTAGGAAGGATGCCCTCCTAGACTTGCTATTTGTGAATAGATAGGACTCGTGAGACATGTAATGGTAGGTGGCTGTCTTGGACGCAGTGACCACAAGGTGGTTAAGTTTAGAGTTTTTGGTGTAATGAGAAAAAAGTTCAGCAGAGTTGCTACCCTGGATTTCAAGAGAACAAACTTCAAGCTACTCAGGGAGCTACTTAGCAGTGTCCCCTGGGAAACAGCTTTTGAGGGCTTAGGGGTCCACGAGTGCTGATCAGTTTTTGAAGAATCACCTTTTAAAAGCACAAGAGCAGGCAATCCCATTGTGTCGGAAGTCAAGCAAGCGGGGCAGAAGACCAGCTTGGCTGAACAGGGAACTCCTCTTGGAACTCAGGAGGAAAAAAGAAATTGCACAATCATTGGAAGCGAGGTCAGGCTTTGCAGGAAGCTTATAGAGCTGTGGTTTCCATATGCAGGGAGAAGACATGAAAGGCCAAAGCTCAACTAGAGTTGAAACTGGCCAGTGTTGAGTCAGACAAGAAGAAAGGCTTTCTTCAGTATGTTAATAGCAAGAGGAGGTCCAAGGAAAATATTGGACTGATGATCACCTGACAAACTGGGATGAAGAAAAAGCAGGGGCATTCAATGCCTTTTTGCCTCAGTCTTTAATAATATTGATAGACCTTGGGCTGCCCGGTCCTCTGAGTTCGAGGACCACGACTGCAGGAATGGTGATTTCCCATTTGTGGACACTGAAACTGTAAGGCACAAGTTGTACCAGTTGAATGTTCACAAGTCCATGGGGCCTGGTGGGACTCATCCCAGAGTACTGAAGGAGCTAGCAGATGTTACCACAGGACCCCTCTCAATCATCTACAAAAGGTCTTGGGAGCCTGGGGAGGTCCCTGCTGACTGGAAGCTAGCCAGCGTTACTCCAATTTACAAGAGCGGCATGAGTAAACTACAGGCCCGTTGGTCTAACCTCAGTACCTGGAAAGATTATGGAGATCATGAGGCATCACTGAAAGACATTTAAAGAACAATGCAATCATTGGGCTGAGTCAACATGGGTTCACAAAGGAAAAGTCCCGTCTAACTAATTTGATATTCTTCTAAGATAAGGCTACCCGCCTAGTGGGTGAAGGGAAGGCAGTAGATGTAGTTTTTCTGGATTTTAGTAAGGCTTTTGATACTGTCCCTCACAGAACCCTTCTGGACAAGTTGTCCAATAGAGAGATGAGCAGGTAGACAGTGCGCTGGGTGAAGAACTGGCTGTTCTGGGCCCCACCATTTAAAAAGGATGTTAAGATATGTGACTGCGTCCTGAGAAGGGCAACAAAACTGGTGAAGGGGCTGGAAGGCATGTCCTCTGAGGAGCAGCTGAGGACACTGGGTTTGTCTAGTTTGGAGAGAGGGAGGCTGAGGGATGACCTCACTGCTCTCTACAGCTTCCTGAGGAGGGGAAGTGGAGAGGGAGGTGCTGATCTCTTCTCCCTGGTACCCAGTGCCAGGACGCGTGGGAATGGCTCAAAGCTGCGTCCATCAGGGGAGGTTTGGACTTGACATGCGGAAACATTTCTTTACTGAGAGGGTGGTCAAACCCTGGAACAGGCTTCCTGGAGAGGCGATTGATGCCCCATGCCTGTCAGTGTTTAAGAGGCATTTAGACAACACCCTTAATACCATGCTTTAACTGTTGGTCAGCCCTGAAGTGGTCAGGCAGTTGGATTCAATGATTGTTGTAGGTCCCTTCCAACTTAACTAGTCTAGTCTAGTCTAGTATATTCTTCTTCCTACCTCCTTCTTTCCCTACCAGTACATGCTGAGGAAATCTCTGGTGACATTTCTTCCCAGCCCTGCACTAGCAGAAGGGATTGAATGGGCAGTCATGTCCCATCCTAGGCATTGGCTCTGTCACGTTGTGGGAAGGAGGCATGTACCTTCTGATGGGGGTGAGAGCTGTGGATTGTCTTGAGATCATTTGACCATCTGAACAAATCTGCAGAAAGCAGGCGTGAAGTGCGGTTTTTGAAAGTCTTTTGTGTTCATCCAGATTAGCTGGGTTTCCACACGATGGCAAATGGTTGCAAATCTTTTTGAAGTGAGCAATACCTGTTCATTCCCTGTGGATGTTTTTTTTTTTCTCCTTGTATTCATTTTTAGAAATGCCTGAGCTGTTTCCCTTGGAAAAACATACTAAAACACAAGAGCCTGAGAACAACAGTACTCCCTCAGAGCGAAGGTCCATCTGGCCCAATACTCGTCTTCAAGTGGCCGCAGTACATGCTGAGGAAATCTCTGATGACATTTCTTCCCAGCCCTGCACTAGCAGAAGGGGTTGAATGGGCAGTCATGTACCATCCTAGGCATTGGCTCTGTCACGGGGTGGGAAGGAGGCATGTACCTTCGAGGCATGTACCTTCTGATGGGGGTGAGAGCTGTGGATCGTCTCGAGATCATTTGACCATCTGAACAAATCTGCAAAAAACAGGCATGAAGTGCAGTTTTTGAGTCTTCTGTGTCCATCCAGTTGAGCTGGGTTTCCACAGGATGACAAAACCCCAAATCTCTGACATAGCGAGGCTCGAAGATCAAATGTCTCCTGGATGGGCCTGGGACCTGCGCTGCCGAGAGCTGCTCTCCTGGATGGAGCCCTAGGTCATAGCTTGTCACGCAGAACTCCAGGCATAACATAGCATAACTATTCTGTTCTGTTCTGTTCTGTTCTGTTCTATTCCCTGTGCTCACTATGAGTCGAATAATGATGAGACTGTTATTACCTGAAATGCCAGGGGTTTTTCAGCTCCAAAAACACTTTCAAGGACACATATCACAAAGGTTACAAGTGGAAACAGGATTTTATTTTATTTTATTTTACTTTATTTTTCTGAATCTGTTTCAGAGCCGATGCTCACAAGCACTAACCCAATGCCCATGTGTAGCCAGGAGCAGGCTGATGCATTCCTCAGTTTAGCTTGAAAGAACATGCCTTGCAGTCTGGCAAAGGAAAGCCACAGAGACACAGAAAGTAGCAGCAGGAACACAGGCCAAGCAGTCCCTGTTTCCTGACGAGTGAGAACTTGAAGAATGAGCATTGGTACCGACCACACACAGAAGAAGAAGAGGTGTGTGGTACCGTGGGGTATTTTCCAAAGTATGACATGTATCGATGACAAACACAACTTTT
>NW_008794089.1:3340910-3350102 GCF_000699145.1 Aptenodytes forsteri
TTCCTTTCTTGAAGACCTTTCAAGGATTCTATTCCATTTTATTCCATTCCGTTCCGTTCCGTTCCGTTCTATAGCATACCATCTAGAATTACAGTACTCCAAAAGTATATATTGTATTTAAGATGCAATTACTTTCATTTAATCTGTCCTGCAATTTACTAATGTATTTTGCAGACAATGTAATGTGACTCTTAAAACAGCAATTACTGTGCATCACTAATTAAGCTGGTATAGCTATTGTAAGAGTGACACTAAAAATGTGTCATTTTCCCCTCCAGCTCTCTCTGAAATGTTTCTGCAAGGCTTTGTTTTAAGAAACTATTTACTTCCATAAGCTATTACTTTAACCATGTGCCACTCTGTGGTTGTTTTCTTTCTTCATTATATTTTTGGTAAGTATCGAAGTGTATCTCTTTATGTGTCCAGGATATATGATAACTGATTTACATTTTCATTGTCATTGCCAAGTTTTGTTCATTCTACTTATTTAAACAGTCCATATGAAAATTCTACACATAAATCTGTTAGGATTTTTTTAAATTAAATCTCTGTAAATTACTCCCTAGCCCCCTGTATGTTGTAATAAACAATTGCTTGCTGTATTTTCTTACTGAGATTTAGAAAGCTACAGTCCTGATTCTGCAAAAGGTGAACATATATGCTGAACCTAATGCTTAGATATGCATTGAATTCTACTGAATGTGTTCATTAAAGAAAGAGCATATGCTTGTTTTTTACATATATACAGACTTTAAAGTCATTAAGAGAACTCCGTGGGCCCTCTGTTATCATGTTTAAATTGCTCCCATGAGGTACTGTTGCAAAAATATGGTACCTGGCTAAGACATAAACCCATCCATGTTTGGCTGTTCCATTCCAAGTTCCCCAGAATAGTTTTGGTATTTGGCCTTTGGTATCTGGTATAGAAGGCTTCGCAGGAACTGTTCACTGCACAGGTACATCTCATCCAGAGAAGAGCTGGGCTTGTTCCAGATGCCTTTGTCTACTCATGGGAAAGGAAAGAAACAAGCTTTCCAGGCTTTCTGCTCCTCTTCTGCAAGCAGGAACTAGCTTTCAGTGGTGTAAATCCTGGTAGAAGGTTATACTGCAGGCCCCGGTCATGAACCTTTCCCATTTTAAAGAAGGAGAAACTTGCAGTGTAGAGCACAACTCAGCTAAGAGTTGTGCTATCTAAGAATTCATTTCCACAGTTGCAATGCCAAAGCTAGGGCAGAATTTTATCACTAATTCTTGATGACTTTGGGGCACATAGGAGGAAATTACAGCCAATTTCCCCTCACTTTTCAGGATTTGACCAATGTGTCATCTGTTTGAATTTTTTTTGTATTAATGACATTATTTTCCTTCTTTGTTTCATATTAATAACTAGTCAATTTTTTCATAACCAGATGAAGAGATTGCTACTGTTGAATAACATTTCCTTTGATTGTGTTGTATCAATGCAGCATTTTCTAATTAATATTTTATTCATTGCTCCTCATTATATCTTTTTGTTGTGCTTAACAGAAAAGACAATAATGTATTTTCCATCCAAAGAAACCTTTTTGTTAAGTGCCAAAGCCATTTGTTTGCCCACAGCTGGGACGTGTTATTGTTTAGCCTTCAGAGGCACCCGGACAGCAGTTTCCTATGGACACCTGGAAGAGTTCATGTATATCACGCACAGAGTATGCCACATACACATGGAAATTAATTGCTCACCCAAATAAAAAAGTCTTGGTTGCTGCTTTTCCAAATGAATTAAAAAAGCAAGAAAGCAAAATATTGAGCATAGTTATCTTTCTGACACTTCCAGTGTATGCTAGCCCCTGAAATCATCATGCAATTGGGACTGTAGAACTACAAGAAGGTGTTGGCAAGCCCTAACGCCTTATGGAATAGGAAAAAAAAAAGGCAGAGGGGGAGTGTCCCAGTATGACCATCACATTCATGTTTAGAACCCAAGAGCTGCATATCAAGCTTATTTTCAGTCTGTTGGGTAGATCATTCTCATCTTGACATAAAAGTGCCTTTGTTTCTTTTCTGGCTTCTTTTTATTCCATTTGGAATCAAAGTAACAAATTCCTTTTCTTTTATATTGATTATTAGGGTGTTTTGTGATTGCATCCAATGTAAAATTTGGTGTTTTGGCTTCAACATCATTTCAGCACATAGTTATTTTTTACCTTACTACATATGCAATTCATTAGAAAAGCCATCTGGCCCACCCTAGGCATGATGTGCCCAACTTGGAGTGTGACAGAGTTGTGTTTGAAAGATAAATGAATAAGTGTGTGTAGCCCTCTTGGAATACCATCAGCTGTAACTCCTGCTTAACAACATAATCTTCTCCCATTATTTTGTTCCTTCTGTAGCTGAGAAAAAAATATGATTTATGTTTGTGCTTAAAAAAAAAATAAACCAAACCCTCTCATTCTTTTGATAATCAGTAGCATTGGGACTCTTGACTGCCTTCTGTGTTTTTGTAAACCTCTAACTTAAGTAAGAGAGATCTCTTTCCTTAAAGTATCCCTAGTGTAGAGTAAACTGAAAGATTTTCCTTTTACTTATTTTGAGAGTTCAGGAACATTGCACATTCTGTGGTCCCAAGTATAGTTTTCTTGGGAGCTTCCTCCAACAGTGCATTATTTTGTTTACAGGCCATTGTATTTGAATGGAAAGAAATGCCTTATGGTTAAGGCAAATCATGGCTCCCTTAAACTGTCATCCACTGAGTGGTCTTGCATGCATATAATTTCTCCAAAGACAATAATTTATTGCATTTGGTTTTTGGTTGTTTATTCTTTTTTCTGAAGAAGGTTTTTCCTTGGAATCCACAACATCTGAACATCTGTGCTCCTGGTAGGTAGCATTAGGGTGAGGATGGTGAGGAGGTGAATGGAAGAGAGTGAAAAAAAATGTAGAAAAAAACTGTGCTGGCCATCAGAGTTCTGCTTGTGATCTGCTGCTGCTTTTCTCTTTTATTCTTTTTAAAGTAGCACCTGGCTTTCTCCTGAGAAGAAAATGAATTGGTGTGTTATTTGTTTTATTCTTTTGAAATAATGTGACAAGCATTAGTCTTCTCAGTAAGATTGATATTCAGTACTTGGTATTTCCAAAAGAGCCCATAATCCTTATTCCTGAAGGGCAGCTAATGTAGCCAATTTCCAAATGATGGAAACAACAGAAAGGGTAGGGTCACTGTTTCCAAGGTATCATTTTCACTCGTACAGATTGAAGAGGAACACGTCTAGTCATTTTTGAAAACTAACTGGACTTCTTATTTTGACTGCATATTTTTTCAACCTGCTCACATTAGGAAGAGTTCATCTGGATGATTTTCTCTTGTAAAAACCCAGTGATACTAAGAAGGACAGCTGAGAATAGCTAACAGTCAGCTTTGAATTGTCCATGGCATAATACTGCCTAGTTATAGTACTTATCAATCACCCAAGTAAATCAGTAAGTTTATGTATTTTTTGAATGTTGTTTTCATCATATGCTAAAACAGGAGACAACAGAAGTGTGGCAGAAAAAATTGAAACTCAACAAGAAATGAGGAAGTACTCATAATTTTTTTTTCCAAGGATATTTACTATCTTTGTTTAACCTCAAAGAGACAAAAGCAAGAATCAGGCCTAAGAGTAACAGTTTGTGAAGGGTTCAGTTGCTGTAGGAAACTGGGGATCTTTCTCTTCCCTCACTCATTCTTGTAACTGAAGATCAGGTTTCGTTACATTATTTGAGCTAAGGGAAACAGAGAAGGCAAAACTGATTTTCAGGTAGGCTCTAAGATTTCAAATGTGATTGTAATGCCCTTTTATAGGGGGGATATAATTGTCAGTTACTTAGTGTTTTACACAGCAGAGTAAGACTATGGTCTTCTTGGCTATCTAAACAAATGTTGCAACAATAGTAGTGCAAAACCACGATTTCTCTTTTTCTGCAGTTTTAGTGGTCATTTTCTGTTATTTATTTGAGACCATATAATTTCAGAAAAATCCACTCATTCAAAAGCAGATTGGTTTTCCTTGGAAAAGAACCAGAAACTTTACATGTATTTGATTGCAAGTATATCAGCCCATGATCTCTGTTAATTTTTTGTTACCAGTAGTGTCTTGAAAGAGTTTTGTAGAGAACTGATGAAGAACAATGAGATTTCTTAGTTGGGTGAACATTAGTATCAATGAGAAGATGTCTTTGGCAGAGATTCTTTCATCTATACATTAAAGAATACAATAAGAGTGCATATTTCTGAGTTGCAAGTTTACAGAAATAACTTGGAAGCAGACAGAAAAAAAATCAAAAGCAACAGAAATAATGAAAAAGATATTGAGAGGTGCAGAGATGACACAGGAGAAAACCATGTCAGCAATACCTGGGGGCCAAGACCTTCCACAGCTGAATAATGCAAA
Source organism: Aptenodytes forsteri (assembly GCF_000699145.1). NCBI lineage: Eukaryota > Metazoa > Chordata > Aves > Sphenisciformes > Spheniscidae > Aptenodytes > Aptenodytes forsteri. The sequence goes on from NW_008794089.1 coordinate 3,345,326, forward strand.
GGCAAAAATACATATGCAATAATAATAATAATAATAATAATAACTTCAAGCTTATTAATCATCATTCTAATACAGTGTCCTGGTTTCAGCAGGGATAGAGTTAATTTCCTTCCTAGTAGCTGGTACAGTGCTGTGTTTTGGATTTAGGGTGAGAACAATGTTGATAACACACCGATGTTTTAGTTGTTGCTAGGTAGTGTTTACACTAGTCAAGGACTTTTCAGCTTCTCATGCTCTACTGACTGAGAAGGCTGGAGGCGCACAAGAAGCTGGGAGGGGGCACAGCCAGGACAGCTGACCCAAACTGGCCAAAGGGACATTCCATACCATGTGACGTCATGCTCAGTATATAAAGCTGGGGGAAGAAGAAGGAAGGGGGGGACGTTTGGAGCGATGGCGTTTGTCTTCCCAAGTAACCGTTACGCGTGATGGAGCCCTGCTTTCCTGGAGATGGCTGAACACCTGCCTGCCCATGGGAAGCAGTGAATGAATTCCTTGTTTTGCTTTGCTTGCACGCACGGCTTTTGCTTTACCTATTAAACTGTCTTGATCTCAACCCATGAGTTTTCTCACTTTTACCCTTCCGATTCTCTCCCCCATCCCACCGGGGGGGAGTGAGCGAGCGGCTGTGTGGTGCTCAGTTGCTGACTGAGGTTAAACCACGACATACAGTCATTTATAAAATGTTACCTACTATGAGACATTTCTTGTGTTTACTAGGTATACCTAGAATATACAGCAATAATATAATAATACAGTAAAATAATAAATGATACATAGTAATGTTACTCCATCTCCAGCTGTAGAATTAGCCTCATTACCCTGCTTGGACTGTTGGGTTTCCAGTATGATAAAAACAAGACCTGTGTAACTATTCAGGACAGAGAACTTTCTAAAAGGTAATTGGCTAACTGGCAGTATTTAACTCATAGAAAAGATTGCTCTATCTGGACGAATTATAATACTACGTACTAGAACTTCTCAGCGCTGAGTTCAGAGTTTCACAAGGGAGGGTAATAAGAATCCCAAATGATTTTATTGATGAAGAAGCTCAAGTGTGGCAAGTGAAACAATTTGCCATCTCAGAGCCAAAGCCAGTAAACCACTAACTTACCCATTGGAAATTTGCAAAATATACATAGAAACTCTCAGCCATGCTGGGGAGGGATGAAGATTGCTATTGTAGCAATGAATTTCTTGAATGCCTTTGAAATAGTTCTGGCAGCCTATAGAAAACTGGCTAGGGGCACAGTTCTGGCTTCTCTTTCCTTCCTACTGCTACACTGTATTAGCAAGCAATAATTACCCTAAGATTTTCTTCTGTTGTTTTTAATGGCTACAGTTCTCCAGAGAACAGTGTATACAACTACATATCTATGTAATCATGACTGTGAGAAGGTATTAGTCCTTTCCATCTTGATTGGAGGAGGTAAAGCCAGGGATATCTTTTATCAATTTATGATTATCAATTTATGATCAGTTATGATCCGAGCTATAGAGCACTTAGGAAGCTTTGCTTTCTGTGCTTTGACTGTCTGTCTCTGTATTTGCCAAACCTCTCTGTCCTTACAACTCTACTTGTTCAACTGTAAAAGCTTTGATGGATATGATACTGCCAAGAATGGAAATTACCACAAACTAAAAAACAGGTAAGTGAAATTTATTGCTCAAACCATAATGGCCAATAGTTTGGTAAGGAGCTTGACTTATCGTTGAACACTTTTAGGGAGCTTAACTAATGAAAGTAGTTCTTACCAGAAAATAAATTCTGCTTGTGAATTACTCTGGATAATTATAGATGTTTGTTTGGCCCCAGACCAATCAGATAGGTTCACTGTCTTGCGCAAGACAAAATTGTGTGCATTTACAATATTGCTACTCATAACACTGTATGGCTCACATGCCACCTGGTGGACAATCCTTGCAATTTTGGTATTTCCTTTTACTGCTCCTAGTAATTCATTCATATGCTAGCTATGTTCTGGGAGAAATTTCTCTGATCTTCCTTTTTTTGGATTATATGCATCAGTTTTTTGGTGCTTTAAGAGCCTTAGAGGAAAAGATGCTACAATGAGTAGAGAGCATGTCAAACATTTTCATTCTATAGTGCCACAATGTTATGTACCTTCTTTGATGTAGCAGTGAGTTTCCTACATAAATGAAGTGGGTCTCTATGCATTCTTACTAAGTGCCAATGCTTATCCTGACAGAACAACTCTGACTGCTACTGTGTGTTAAAGTAGTGACAAGGAATTGGAGAATTACATTTGAAGAGCTAAAAGTTTCTTTAGCAGTATATTTTTATTGCCTTTCTTTCTCAGCAAACTTGTTAATAATGAAAAGTAGATTATAATTTTCCCTACTGAAATTTATTAATTTTGAATGATTTTTTGTAAGAGGAAAATGAACCATCTCTATTAGAGAGTCACATTCTCTACTTGTTGAGATCAGATGCCAATACTCTTATTCACAGTCAGGACCATCTTCATGGACTAAATGAAGTCAGCAGTGCTGCTTGAAGGTACTATACACGGCTCATAGGACTGGGTGGCAAGATCTATTACTACCTGAATACTTTTAATGTAAAAAGAAGAAAATGCTTTCCAGCACTCTTGCATTCAGATTACTCTGGACTATGAAGTAGTAGATATTTCAGATTTGTTGTTCATTGTTGTTGTTCAATTGATACTATACCCAGTGTTCTGAGTGCCTTTCTGTACAAGTTTTCTGTCTCAGCAAGTTTACTTTTGAACTAAGAAAAAAAATAACTAGGATATGTTGTATGTGACAATGTTTGGGATGCAAAAAAAGGGGAGAAGTAGACAAAAGGAAAATTCACAACATTCATTTCAAAATGTGGACATAGGGATGTCTTAAAGGGGATACATAAAATTTTATGATTTCATTGTAACAGTTTAACAATATATCTGTCCACTGGAAAGCAAGCAGACAAAAGGTATACATGTGTTTTATAAATCATACACAATAAAAATAACAGTAACATTTGAGTCTTCTTTTACTTGTATAATTTGAGAAGAACTTCACTGAGAGCAGTTGAATTGCACTAGGAATCAGTAGAATGAACATCTCACAAGAATTGACCAACATGTGGTTCTAGAACTATTTTATTCATATGTTTTCTTATTTATGTCAAGAAATACTTGTGTAAGTAAGGATGGCTAGAACAGAAGTAGGTGTGTTGTGGAAGATGTAATTTTTAAAGTTTTAGTGATCCACTAAGCTAAATTTTGCTTTTGTCATCTAAAACAGAGCACTTTTAACATTTTTCATGTGAGCACATTTCAAGATAATGGCCATAGTTAATTTTAGTATTGTAGTGTACTTCTGACTAGAGTAGGAAGTTATTTCATTTTCTCAATCATTTTGTACAGTCAGAGTCTTGTTCATATACAGCATGTCATTGTTGTCTGATGAGAATTTTCAGACTATGACAACAGATTTGCACTGGAAATGTTCACTGGTGTCTGAAGGATGCACAGTGTCTTTCTAGCATATTTTTTTCCCTTTCATTTACTATTCATTAGGTTTTGGTGACTAGTAAATTAAGGGGAAATAGGTATTTATTTAACATTGGACAGAAGGAAAATCTTTGACATTCTTCACATTCCATGTGTAAAGCATATACAGGCTTTTGGGCTGAATCCAGTCCAACTTCTCAAATGCCTGAACTTCTGTTTCTGTCTGGTGAAATCTTTAGTCACAAGCAGCTGATATAATAGAACACCTAATCTATTAAAAGAATTCCAGTTATGGGGTTTATTTGGTTTGGTTTGGATTTTTTTGTGCTCTGGTGAACCATGGCCAAAGAAATATCCTTTTGGGGATATTTCCCCAAAGCAGGCTTGGGATGGTTCTCCAGACAATGCTGTGCTCCAGCCAATCCTAAACTAACATGGATATCTAGTTCCTTACTAAAGGCTGCTTGGTCCTAGTAGGGTACCTAGGTCTGTGGCTAGATGTATTATACATTTTGCTGCCCATAGTTTATACTGTACATAGTGATGAGAAATGGGCAAACTAGTGCATCTAACAGACATACAAAATATTACAGAATTTGGATAGTATACCCTTCTTTAATATTACCATTTTTCTAGTGAGGGGAACCATGCTTTTTTTAATTCGAGACTGAAGATACAACAAAGTTATGTGATTATTTCTGTCACTGTCATGAAAGGAATCAAACCCCATTGGACGGAGTTGTGAATCAGAGTGAATTGAATAACCAAGGCAAGTCAGCCTGTCCCTTTCCTACCTGTGGTTGCACAGAATATACACAATTAATATGGATATATTAATGTATTAATAAAATAAGTGTAATATAGTGGAAAGAAAGAAGAAGAGGCATATGAGCAGATTCTGTGCTCCACATGTACCAAGTTCTGCATGCATTGACAACACAAAAAAATAATAATTCTTCAAGTGAAATAAAAGTTGTCATTTAGTGCATAAATAGTTACAGATATTTTCCCCAGTGACATTTGTAGAATGGGGCTGCAATCCCTCATCCGTCTGTCCTGGTTTCGGCAGGGATAGAGTTAATTTCCTTTCTAGTAGCTGGTACAGTGTTTTGGATTTAGGATGAGAACAAAGTTGATAAGGCACCGATGTTTTAGTTGTTGCTAGGTAATGCTTACACTAGCCAAGGACTTTTCAGCTTCCCATGCTCTACCGACTGAGAAGGCTGGAGGTGCACAAGAAGCTGGGAGGCGGCACAGCCAAACTGGCCAAAGGGACATGCCATACCATGTGACGTCAT
>NW_008794089.1:3350196-3364230 GCF_000699145.1 Aptenodytes forsteri
TATTGTTATTATTATCATATTATTATTATTATCATTTTATTTCAATTATTAAACTGTTTTTATCTCAACCCACGAGTTTTTCTCACTTGTGCTCTTCCAATTCTCTCCCCCATCCCACTGGGTGGAGGGGAGTGAGCGAGCGGCTGCATGGTGCCCAGTTGCCAACTGAGATTAAACCACGACACCATCATACCTCTGTGACAGAACTGGTTGAAAATATTTTTGCCAAGAGTATGTCATAAAAATTTTGTCTCTGGTTTTCATGGAAAACATAGGTACCCAGAGTAATTCAAGAAGCTTTTACTTGGAAGGTTCATGCTCTTGTGCAGTTCGACAAGCTGCAGAAAAAAAAGTACTGAACAGAATACAAAGATCTATCATACAGTTTCCATAAACTTTTACATTCGTATCCATTTTTCCAGGTATAAATTTAATTTCTGTTGTCCATAGGCCTTAGCTGACATGTATATAAGGTGAATGTCACCAGTGACCAGTTGAGTCAGAGGAGTCATTTCTCCCTTGCTCCAAACATTGTGTCACCTACATCAACTAATAAATCCCTCAGGAGCAGGAAAGCTAAATCCTATGCAAACACTTTTTTACTCTGACACTTGAAAAATACAAACTTTTGGCTTCCAAATAAATTAAAGTCCGATCCTACTGTTTTCATTATGCCTTAACTGATACAAGGCTTCCTTTGAAATGAATAACAGTCACAGAAATGTAGATTGGATACCCTGACAAAGTGGACTAAAATGTTTAAGAAAGCAGACATTAAGAACTTTGCTGAACTGGAAACTTGCATAGTTCTCATGTGAAATATGCAGCTGAAGCATCATCCTCTAAGCATGATAGTTTACAAAAAAGCAAATGATCTAGAAAGTGGCAGTTTCTGCTGAAGATAATTAAGACATATAACTAGTTAAACCAGCTTGTCTTAATTTCCAGAAAGATAAGAAGAGTTTTCTGTACAAGTGTTGTTCCACCTTTCTACAAGTGTACATGCTGTTGTGTTTCTTGAATTGCAACCCATACTTACTGTTTGAAATTTTTAGGGTTAAAATAATACAGTAAAAAAACCCAACTCCCATTTTTTCCCCTGATGTGTTAGAAAGGAGGCCTATGGCTGTATTATTATAAACGGGTTGATTTAAGCCCATTTCTTTCTTTTTTCCCCCCCAGCTTTCAACCATGCATTTTAATGTTCAACAATTTGTCTTGGTTTTAATCTAACTGGGACTCGAGAATAATTTCAAGATAAGGGGCAAAGTTGGCACATGAGCAAATGTATATAAACGAACCATAAATATATTTTGGCTGGAAATTAAAATAAGATTCTTGACCATTAAAATGTTCTGATTCGATTTTCCAAAGGGAAAAAAAAAAAGAAAAAAATTAATAAATTTTAAGCTGGAATTCTTGAAATCACAAGGTGTTGAAATTGATAGATCAGGAAATCTCTTCTGGTCTTTGATTCCAGTGCTTCTCCTACTTATGGCATTGTAGGATATTTTTTAGGTTACTTTCTGGATAACTAAAGTTATGATGGATCTGGAAGCGTGTAAGTTTTTGTCAGTGCAGTAAGAGACAGATCCATGGAACACATTTCTTATTCAGTAATCAAGCTTCATATTAAGATATAACTGACCAAGTAAGAAATGCGTGTGTTTTCCAGATAAACTGGAAACCAGAGTTAGACAATCAGTTATCACTGAGTGTTTTCCCCAATGCTATCATAAAATATGTCAGTTAGATGTAAGCAAGATAATATAAACTCTACAGGATCATAGACTCAGTCCAGCTCACCATGAAGCCAGTGAGGGATTTGGCCATTGACAATAAAAGAAAGGCAACGTAGGCTATGAAAGGCAAACTGATCCAAATGCTATCTCTATACAGCAAGCACTGACTCAGCATAAGTAAGGAGCTGTGATTTTGTTTTGGTATAACAGAATGTGAATCAAACACCTTTCCCAGCTCTCAAACTAATTTGGAAATACCATGAACAGTACTTACTTGCATATATAAGATTTTAATTATTATTCCCAGCACAGGCTGGGAATGTGATTGAGTGTATGTATCCTGTCACCAGAAAGCGAAGGAAGGGGTTACTGTGCATCCATGGAGGGGAAAAAAAGTAAATTGTTCTGATCTATAACTGTCAGTACAGCAGGGATAGGTTGACTTTAGGGTCTTGTTAGGAAATCAAAATGTTGTGTTTCTTGTTGTTCAGCAATCACTCAGAGCCAAAGATTCAGTATCACCAGTTCTTTTATGTTTTACTTTGAGAGTTGATGATAAAATAAATGGAAATGTTGGAAGACCCCTTGAGGAGACAGAGATGAGTAGTCTGGCACATAGGTTGGTATAGCACAACATTTGGGTTTCTGAAAGAAGAGGCAAGGACAAAGGAATTTTTCTTTTGCTTCAATTTTGGAAGCAAAATAGAGATTACAATTAAACTTTTCGCACAAACTTATAGCAAAGCACACAGAATCTCCTTGAAAAGATGTTTTTCTTTAAAAAAAAAGACTTTTTTTGGTTTGCCCTTTTTTTTTTTTTTTTATAAAATTTTAAAAATTTTTTTCCAGATAATTTGCAAGATGTTATTCCAATGAAAAATCTGCTAGTATGGGTGGGACCCAGCCATATCAACATGACTATATGAATGCTTTTGTCCACCCAGTATTTGCATTAATTTACAGGGAATCACTGTACTTTGATGGTTCTTAAATTGCTATCATTGTGATTAGAGTCAATAAGAAATTCCATACCTTCTATGATAAAAAAAGAGAAATAGCTGGACAGAAAAACAAAGAAAAAAACCCAGAACAATTGCCTCGCTCCTTTAGTTTCTTCTGTGAGCTGCAAAACTGTAGAGTGCCTACTATTTTTCTGTTAAATGCAATATTTTCTTTGATTTGTCTGATGAACATATTCTTTCTTCCTATCTGTTATTTATTTTGTGAAGTTTTCTTTGTTTTGTGGCGTTGGTTTTTTTTTTTTCCTTTTTTAAAATTATTATTATTATTGTCATTTCTAGCTAACCACAAAAATATAGGCTTGGTGTTAACTAGCGAATTTCAAATCTGGACAATGCTTGCAAGGAAAAGGCACTTGAAGCATCTTGTATAGCAAGGTGTTTCACAGTTCCCTGTGTTATTCCACAGTTCTTGATGTAGTTATTCTTATGTCTTCAATATGACTGAGCCAGCACAACGTATGTGAGTAGACACGGGGGTGAAGCAGACTCTGTAGAGGGACAGCAGGATCTCTATTCTAAGGCAGGCTTCATCTTGCCCATGTTTCGCTGTCTACAGCTGTGCCAGGTACTTGAGGATCTTCTTGTAGTTAAAGGAGAGGAAATAGGCACTTCAGTGGTGCTTGACTCATCTGATCATCTGCAAACCTCTAGTTTAGGGTAACATGAATCTTATCCTAGATGACACTGACAATCCTGACTAGCTCTCTGTCAACTGTAAAGGGAGACTAAAGTGACAAGTTCAAAGTTAGATGTCTATATTCAGATGAATCCTTCCTTGATTTGTGAGGGAGAAAGATGCTATCCCTTTTTTTTTTTCTTCCAACCATTCACTTGTTGGAATCGCATAGACTGCTGGCTGAGCAGCAAAGCGAACGTTACAGCAATCAAAGTTTGAAATAAAACCAAGGTCAACAGAGCTGAACAGAAGACTAATGAACAAAAGATGCACTTTTTCTGGGAAGAACAGATTTTTCAATCTGAGTGTGTCTATAAATGCTATAGGTGCTTCTGAAGCCACCAGCATTATCAGACCTGCCAGTTTTGCAGATAGCTGGTTTGCAAGAAGTGTGACTGAGATGTCCTGGAGCTGATGGTATCCTCTGTGCCTGTACATGCCCAGTGGGTTAATATTTTGCCAGACAGCCTCTAAGCAGGCAGTCCACAGGCTGATGGAGAAGCAGTCATGTGGATGGAGAGCACCTAGAAAACAGGTTATGCTGTATTTACAGCTTTTCAGAACGGTATTGACATATCCTACAACTCTTCTATAGCATGGTCTTCACTAGAGGTAGAAGTGGCAAGGAACTAAATCACTAGCTGCTGTAAGACGGGTGAGTAGAGAATAGTCTTTCAGTCTTTTGTTTGCATCTAAAATTCTCCCACGTTTGCAGGCATGTCTGTGGGTAGAACAATGAGACCTTACTTCATCATGAAGTTGGAAACACAGTAGGACTCAGTGCTTTTATCACAGCAGCACTTATAATTAGATTGCATTCCTTTTGGTTCTTAAAGAGATTGCATTCTTTTCAGTTTTCAACATTTACCAAAGAGATTCAAGGTCTTTTTAAAGTGGAAATAAAGTAGCCTGCTCTTCATCTTTCTTTTGCACAGAGTACAGCCATATAGACTTCAACACATTTCAAGGTTTTTGACTGGGATACTGAAGATCTTTCACTGTTCAAAGGTGACAAGTGGTGCTATTAAATACCTCTCTGTACTCAAATAGTTTCTACGAAATGCAGAAATTTCTGCAAGATAGCCCTGTATCACTTTTGAACAATGCACAACAAAAATGTGTGTACTCTGTAAATTATGAACAATTCTACTACTAGTTTCATCTAGTTCACCTATAGCTCTATCATATTTTCTTTATGGGTAGCAAAAGGCATTAGCTTGTTAGCTACAGTCATCATGTTCCTTTAATTCCTTTTAAAGTTCTTTTCACTTAGATTCTTCTGCCTTTGCCTCTTGGAGTGTGTTTCTGATGATTAAATCTTTCATACTCTCTCATACTCTCTGCCATCTCCATCAAAGTACTAATGGAGCACTTTCAGTTCACTTGCCCTGACAGGGCAACTTGCCCTATAGGGCAAGAGGCATGGCTTTTGTTGATTTGTCTGTCTGGCTTTAGAAACTTGATTTTGGTCTCAGAGCCAGTGGATCTTGTTTACAGCAGTTGGAATATGGGTGATTTTGGACACTGTGCATAGATTTCTGTGCTTGTTCTATACATGGATAGAATATTTACTTACCTTGTTGGGAAGCTTAATTCAATATTTGCATGATGCTTTGAAATCCTTAGATGCTGTGGAGAATAAATTATTGTTCATTCATTACATGCCACATTGCAGTGAGTAACATACAGCAGTCTAAGCACCTTTTATTACCAATGCATTTATAGCTAAAAACTCATGCGCTATTGTAGTAGTAGGACTTTGGTCTACCTAATGTGACTTCTTTACAATTTTTAATTAAAAATGAGATAAGATCAAGAAGTGTAAGTCTTTTACCAAATACATGTATATTTTCATGTCTGATACTTTCAAAAAAGCTGAAAAGGGTCTGAAAGCTAAGTGGTTTTTATGTGGCCATACCTCACAGAAAGTATCTCCAAGTCACCCTGTGTTTCATAAATATTGTGAAAAGGATTTGTGCTTGAGAGGAAAAGGGACTTTCTCTTGGGAGACAAATCTGGGTGACTGATATGACTTGGGTGGCCTCTTCCAGTCTTGTTTTATTATGGATGAAGATTATCCAGAATGTTTTTTTAATAATAAGCTTGTCATTCTATAATAGATATTTGTATTTTACTTTATATGTACATGACATTAAATACTTACATAACATTATGTATCTGTTTGTGTGAGTGGGTGATACATACACATATATATTCTGCTTTCCAAGAGATAATAGAACTGTATGGTGGGCTGGTACTGAATCCCCTGACATGTAAGTAAGGCAGCTTACCCACAGGCTCCTTCACAGTTCTGTGGTCTCTCATTTCAGATCACTTTGGGGGTTTTTTTAGAACCCTCCTTCCTCAGTTAGGGAGCTTTCTATTCTCCAAACTAGAGGAAACATGCACAAAAAGTTTTTCATGTGACACCAGACTGGATGGCAAACTCAGATTGCATTGTGGTGGTTGTTGCAGGAGTCATCACATTGAGGGTTATTATTGTCTCTCTTAGTTTCATGTATGTACTGACTGTCTAGCTGCACCTCTCCCACTGTTGTGTAGCAGGGCATGTAATAGCTCATTGCATTGAACTATTGATTGCAGAAAAGACTTTAAAATCATGACTTTGATTAGATGTTTCCTAACTCCAGGCAATAAACCCAGGCTGTTTTGCAATGTACAGATTAAAATTTAGAGGTGTTAAAACTAGAACAATGCTCCTTATAAATTAAGCTGAAGTGGTCTTTATGAAAGGCCTCTGCACTATCAAATCTAATGAGAGGCTGCATGTCATTAAGGATGGTTGCAGATGCAATGTTTAGACATCAGAGAGCTCTTCACATTGTGTGCCTCCTATCAAGGCTTCCCGTTTGCTTTTGGTATGTCAGTGCAGAAGGAAGAATGGCAAAAAAGATCACGGTGCAGCCCTACAATTTGTACTTTGATTTCACTCCCTTGTTACTACTACTCAATTTTTTCCTGATTCTATGGAAAGAAGTAATTTAATTCTCAGTTTCATCCTTACTTTCAAAATGGCTACCTAGATGTAAACAGCAATCATTTGTGCTCACAGTGTGCTACTACAGCCTGCTGACCACTTCCCCTGAAAGAACATCGGACTAACTGCGGTGGGACTACCCTGAACAAGGAATGAATGAGCCACCACTTTTTCAGGATATAACTACTACAGCATAGAATTTATATCAATATGACAATAAAATAAATAGTGGTTTTCAGACCACCATACTAATTAGCACCCAACCTCCTTAGTTCACCAAAAACCTATACTGTCTATTTTTCCCTTTAAAGGAGCAGGAGGGTTAGTTAGTAGCTTCAATGAAAACCTCCAACTGGTGAATGGGAACATTCTTCAAGGCATGTGATATGGTAGCTCCACTGTGAGCTGTGGGCTGATCTGATCTGGTCAGGCTTGGCTGGAGTGGAGCTCTTGCACAGCTCAGAATATGCAGCCCAAGCAGTTACTATGCCTGCATAGCCATGACAAGTGACTTCTTAAAGTTAGCATAAAGCTCATCTACCGCTTTCAGTTTTAAAAAAAGTTGCCAGGTTGCCAGTCTTCGTACAGTTGGTGTTCTTAATGCCAGGCTGTCTTTGTTAGAAATTAGAATCCTAGCAGAAAGGAGGAAAAAAAAAAAGAGAAACACAGGAGAGGCATAGGAAATTACCTGACAGGCAGGTGTGCAGACAGGCAAAAAAATACATATTTATCTTTTAAGTGTAATCATATTCAGGTAATACGCAGAAGCTCCAGTCATGATTGACACCCTGCTCTGTACTAGGTGCACTGTAGACACTTAATGAAAGGCAGTCCTGGAGTCATAATGGAGAATTACTGGAGCTTCACTTAACTGTAACACCAAGTGCCTTACCACAATCAATTGTATGAAAGAATTTATAACATGGTTCAAGAGGACTCTGGATACTCCTAATATTATAAGATAGAGTAAATGGTAGTATTTTAAAGCACTTTTATTGTCATGTGTCCATATGCTATCTGTAGTAGGAGATGAAGATAACTATGGTTTATTAGTGTGGTAATTGAGACTGAATGATGTGGACAATATAACAGGGAGGCAAATATATATTTACTCAGAAAGCTTAAATGCTTCAGTAACTTTAGTGCATTACTCTGCTAACCTCTTCCAATCTGTTAAATATGTATTGAGTAGATAATGAGGCTATATCCTCGGTAGAACAAATTATTTAACGTAAAGCAGTAGTTTAAAGCTACTAGTTGTGAATTATTCCAAAACCTTTACCAAAGAAGTTCCCAAGATGAGGGCTGTAGATCACCGTCAGTTTAAAGAAAGAAATCTTGTTAGGTTATGCTGGCTCTTTCCTGTGTTTCCAGCTGCTAATTTGCATTAAAATATGGCTAAAAATACATCAATTCTTCCCTAATATTACTTTGACATGGAAGTATTTACTGTATTCACTGAAGTGTTGTATATACTTGTCTCGCAAAAGCCTTCAAGTCACATGGATTGTCCTCATCCAGGCATAAATGATAGTATAAGAAGAGCTGACAGTCTCTAGCGTTTACCTTGCAGGCTGTGCATTAGTGAAAGGATGCTTTTTTCCCTCCACAAATAGCAGAAGGAAATGTTCCAGATTGATTTCAATTTCTCCTTTAAAGGTGACTAGAAATATTTCCAACATAATTGCAATAGCTTTTGATAATATTACTATAATTCACTTTGTGTGCATTTTTTTCAACATAGACCTTCTCCTGTGCATCCATGAATTGCGTATGAAATGGTCTAAACTGAATTAAGAAACGACTATTTCAGAGCAGTATTTTAAATGTACCTTTAAATGTATTTTTAAAATACATTCTCAGTAAAATCTGTTGTATAGGTTGATACTTAAACAAAATGCAAGTTTAATGTAGATGCTTGGAAAACAACATCTTCAGTGTTATTTTACACACTTATGAGATGCAAGGTGTCTGTCTCTTTGTACAGACAGATATCATAGGTATAAACGTAAGGGGTAAAATCCTATTCCCATTTGATTCAATAGCAAAACTGCTGCTGGTTTCAGTAGTACTAAGATTCCATCTTACTCATCCAAAGCACTCAAGACAAGACTAGGATCTAGAAAATACCATTTAATGTATTTGCCATTTAGCAAAAATTTAAATAATATATAAAAGTATAAAGTCAATATAAAATATTATTGCTATTGATAATAGCAATATATAACATTGCTAAGAGAGAAGGCACCTATGTGATCTAAAAAAATATTAAATAAACTGAGAGAAATTAAACTTTTAAGGTTACTGAGTCAAAAACTCTGGTCTTTATTCCAGAATGAAATAGAAATAGATTCATCAAGGGATCAGTCTTTCAAGGACTTAATTGATGTTTTAAAAATTGTCCAGATGTTTTTCAGTGCAATCTTCTCAGGTGATGAATTGGGCGAAACCCTCAAATGACCACAGTATTCAGATGGCTATTACTGACCCCATCCTCTACTTCTTGTGCAAAGAAAATCTCATCCTGCATGTTTTATGCACATGACATACAAGATCCAGCTGAGCTTCCAGTTGGGCTGGTTGCATTATTAGCAGCCACAGGTTGCTCCATATAGCTCCCTAAAACAGTCAATTTCTCAAAATAGGTATGTTCATGGATATAACATTTCCAGCTTGGAAGAAGAGAATACAAAATAGACACCATATTAAAATCATTTGTCTCGGTGATTCTCAAATGTTGTTTCATTTTTTCATTAATAGACTTTAGGGATAGTAGGAATGTAAAATTATTTTGCAGTATAAAAACCATCCAAATAACTTAACAGGTGGTGCTTAAATGAGAGGAAGAGGGAAACACACTTAAGGTGGGGTCTGAAGGCAAACTCAGAAGAAAAAGAAAGACATGAATGTGTAGAAGAATACTGTGTCTTGGAAGAGAGAATTATTTTGGACTGTTCAAGTGGATGAGCAGTAATTAAATTATATTTGTAAATAAACAGATTCTTCCATTTCTTCAAGGAGCATTAAACTGAAAATGAGCTCAAACTAAGACTGGTGATTAGTGTAAAACAGTTTCATTTCTGACAGGTAACCACCATTTCTGTTTGGTTGTTTTAGTCATGATGCAGAATAAGAATGGAATTATTTTCTATTTGCACATCTATAAAATGCAGATTCAAGTCTAGTATATGTCTGAGACATATGGCATGGCTTTTTATTTGTTCTGATTGTCAAAATTTTTCATTATGCAGTGTAGATTGATAGGGACCAAGATATCCCAAAAGAAATTTCTAAAGGTAGATGCTGTCTTGAGCGCATGTTTAGACTAAAGAAGATGTAGGGGCATGAAGCTGAAAACTTCTCAGCATCTTCAATTTCTTTTGATGTCTGTACGAATGAGAGTCTGGGATCATAATTTTTAATACTGACATTTTAAGAGTTTAGCGTTCCTTTTTTAAAACCACCTTTGTTATGAAGCATGTAAAGAAAGAAGTAGAACCATATTTTGCTATGATTACCTATATACACATTTCCAGTTTCTTATTTGCTTGGTTTTTTTAGTAAAACTACAACAAAACCATGATCAAGCCAAAATGCATTCACTTCAAACTATAATGCTATATTTTTAGCTGCACGAAGCAAGAAGATAACGTCTCTTTTCTGCCAATGCACCCTCATCTTCCTTTTTAGCTACATTAGGAAGGTTAGGGAAGACTTTCTTTCCTTACATTTCTAGAAAATAAATATTTTCTTCAGGTCTTTACAACTTCTCACAGGCAGATGATCACAATTTTCACGTGCCCTCTTTCTCCCTCAGAGAAAGACCCATGTTTATAGACAGTCCCAGTAGAAAACCCCATGTTGTTCTTAATAAACCCAAGACTTCCCTCAGTAATAGAGCTGTCCATTATACGACATTTGATTTTATGCATATAATCATAAAGTCTTGTTTGGTCATAATTTGAAATACATTGCATCTATCTTTACTGTGTGAAGTCCTCATATCTACCATTCTAGAGACTTGGATGGAAATTCTGCTATGGATAATTTTCAGCTCTGCCATGCAAGGGGTCCTTGGCAACCAGAAATGTAAAAGGGAAAACCTATGTTAAAATGGTAGTTTGTTAGGAATAAAGAAGCATGGCTTTTACCTTCCAATATTAATTCAGAAGTTTCAGGTTCTTTTTCAGCTTGGCTCATTTTCTTCTGTGGCCCCAGCTGATCACTTTATTGAATGTCATTTGGTCCCACTGGTGTTTGAAATTCTTAATTATCCTTTCTAGCTTTCTGACATTGTGGTTTTCTTCTTGACATTCACATACTGTAAATATAGCTCTGTCCAGGATGAATTCCCTTTAGCAGACAATGCTTGACAGCCCTAGTAAATTCAGAACGATCTATTCCTTCATCAATATGTGTGTATAATTTCCATTAAGCTGAATAAAATTTGTGTACAGCTGCAATAACTACAGTCTTTTAACACTTTAGTGACTTACTAATTTCCAGGGAGGTTTCACCAGTAGACTGAGATATCTCCCCAGCTTTTAAGGCTTTCGGAGTGTTGATTTGAAAAATAAGGAAGGATTAACTTTCTTACGGGAGTAGCTTTGCTGGAAGATCCTCCTTCTGCGCATCTTGGCTGGTGTGTCTGTCCCAGTCTGCTAGGATACTTTCCTAACCTATAGTGTGTGGACTGCAGGTCCCTGTTGACCCAAGTTGCAGGCACTTGCCAGTTGCAGGATAGGGGTGCTAAAGCTTGCAGTTGCCCTGCTCAGACTGCAGGAGTGTCTCACTGCTTGCTTAGAAACATCCTCACATTTACACTCTGGAAAGGAAAGGTTAGGAGGAAGAGTAGAAGAGAGAAGTATCTAATAACTTCGTATTGTGCCCTAACACAATTTGACCATGTTTTCATTTCAAAGGTTAATATATTCAACTTGGATTTGTTGAATCATGTAATATTTCAAAACATCCTCCAGGAAAAAAAAAAAAAAAAAAAAAAAAAAAAAAAAAAAAAAAAAAAAAAAAAAAAAAAAAAAAAAAAAAAAAAAAAAAAAAAAAAAAAAAAAAAAAAAAAAAAAAAAAAAAAAAAAAAAAAAAAAAAAAAAAAAAAAAAAAAAAAAAAAAAAAAAAAAAAAAAAAAAAAAAAAAAAAAAAAAAAAAAAAAAAAAAAAAAAAAAAAAAAAAAAAAAAAAAAAAAAAAAAAAAAAAAAAAAAAAAAAAAAAAAAAAAAAAAAAAAAAAAAAAAAAAAAAAAAAAAAAAAAAAAAAAAAAAAAAAAAAAAAAAAAAAAAAAAAAAAAAAAAAAAAAAAAAAAAAAAAAAAAAAAAAAAAAAAAAAAAAAAAAAAAAAAAAAAAAAAAAAAAAAAAAAAAAAAAAAAAAAAAAAAAAAAAAAAAAAAAAAAAAAAAAAAAAAAAAAAAAAAAAAAAAAAAAAAAAAAAAAAAAAAAAAAAAAAAAAAAAAAAAAAAAAAAAAAAAAAAAAAAAAAGAAGAGTGTATATTTATGATGGTTAGCTTATTTTATAGGACTAAAAAATGCCTGAAGAGCTTTGTAATGATTTTGTGTGACAGAATCAGTCAAAGTTAATGATTTTGCAGGCCCCAGTTGTGGTTATATTAAAAATAATAGCATTACCCTTGCACAACTCATTGCTGTTGCTACATAGTTTAAATATTTTATGTAGTTTTTAAGGACTGATCCTATTCCGAGGTGGGGAAAAATGCAATAATCTGTGCCATTTCTTCCGTCTCAAACCACAAGGAAACTTTCTACTATCACCATTATTGAGATATTCGTCAACCAACCTGCTGAATCTTCCTGTTTTGAATTACTTGTCTTATCCAGTTTAACTATTTTTTAAATGCGTGCCTAATTGTGAGCAATTTGAGTATGTTTTTGAAAACCCCAATTAGCATATGCTAAAGAAGTGTGAAGTTTGAACAACTCAAATCAAGTCAGATTTTTGTCCAGTGGAGGACTTCACAAAATGGGTGATATGCAAGTACATATGTATAAAAGAATAAATGGGTGATGTGCAAGTATATTGCTTTTGTTGTGCTTGTTGGAAGGACCTTAAAAAGCAGAAATGTAGTTTGCAAAATCGTCTGCTGAGCTTTTAAATACTTACTCAGAGAAGCTGTTTATTACTTACTCAGGTGAATAACAAAGGCCAATGAATACTGAAAGGGTTGCAAGATTTCAGAATGAAAGCTGTAGGATTTTTTGCATGTCATAGTCAGAAGTTTTTCTTTTTTCTGTGAATATATGCAGCCAGTTTCTGATAGTATATCAGCACTATTGCTTCTGCTGTAGCTAAAGAATAGAAAATGTAGGTTTACAAATTTGAAAAGTTGTGAGATATATAGCAGGAGGAGAATAGGAGATGTTAACAAGAAAGAAGTTATGGAAAGAGGAAATTTTGAACTAGTTTAATGGCACTAATTAATATTTGGTTCTTAGTTAATTCCCTAAAAACTCACATATCCTAATGATTACTGAACATCAAAAAGTGTCTGTGGGTATAAGGAATGGGGAGGGCACGGCAGAGGGCTCAGGATGATGCAGAGAAGAAGTAACAAATTCTGTATGGGAATATTTATTCTTTCAAAAACAGTGATAAGTATAATAATGCTTAGCATTCATAGTGCACATTTTCATTCCACATTTGCTACAGACATATTGGCATTACTTCTATGAAAGCATTTCAAATATGAATGTATTTATACTTGATCTGGATAAGGCAAGGGAGGGAAAGGTTCAAGGAGGAAAAATTATGGCAGTTGGATAAGATTGCAGAAACACTTTTTCTTAGGACTGGCACTTAAGCTTTGTCCTGTGCTGTGCTTAAACCTCTATGCCACAGCTCTCCTGGGATATCAGATATTACGTATAGATGAGTTTTCAAAGTGACCTAAAAGATAGGCACTGTACTCCCTCTGAAAGGCAATAGGACTGAGAATCCTAATATCCCAAGGCCTTTCTGAAAATCTCATCTTACATACAGTCTTAACCACTTCATCACACTCACTAAATAACAGCAGATACTTGCTAACAGCATGTACATTAGTCACTGAAAATAATTTATCCCTGCTTTGGGGCTCCTCTAAAGAAATTATACCTCTCCATTTCTCAGCCTTCTCTCTAGAACACCTGAGAAATAATTGTTTTCATTTTTCTTTGCCTCATTGATTGTAGAATAAATAATCCATGAATAACTCCCACCCTCATTATTCTACCGTATCTGGTGAGCAATAACTTTTGGTTCAGTCTGTTTAAGGGCAATGGCAGGAGGGATGGAGAGGGTTGGAAAAGAGCAGTCAGACTCTTGAAATCCCTAAACCATACGGCTAGGATATGGCCAGGTTGTCTCAGTCATCTCTTGTAGGTGAAAACCGTAATGATACCTTAATGCAGCTTGCTTCCTCGCTCGCTCTCGGAGTGAGAATTAATTACCGGATGAAAACAGCTGCATTAGCGGCTCCTGCAGCCCCAGCTCTCTGCAGGCGGAATGGTGCTCACGCCCCCAGAACTAGGACCGCTCGGAGGACTTGCCTGCTGGCCGCCTGGCTCGGATCCCGGCAGGCTGGAGCTCGGGG
>NW_008794089.1:3364680-3387443 GCF_000699145.1 Aptenodytes forsteri
GGCGGGGGGGTTGCTGCTGCTGCTGCTGGCAGCGTTTCCTCCTGCTGGAAGATGATGAATACATGAGGAGAGAGGCTCTGAGCCTGCTTCTCTGCTGCGGGAGTGTCTCTCCCTCCCTCTCTCTCCCTCTCCCCTCTCCCTGCTCCTGTGTGAGTGTTTGGCTCCCCGGCTGTGTGTGCGTGTACACTGTGTGTATATATATATCTGAGCTGGGAGGTTATTGCAAGCTTCTCTCAGCAGCGCTGCTCTGTGCAGGAAGAAGGGCTCAGCTGCAGTGGTAGCATCAACAGCAGCATTAGCAGCACCAACAGCTTTTTCCGCTTTTCTCCCTTCCCTTCATCTCCATCTCCCTTTCCCTCCCTACCCCCACATCTTTTTGGAGATTGCTTTTTTAATTTTTCTTTTTCTCTTCTACAATCCTTGTTATTTGGTACTTCGTGGCTTTTTTTTTCTTTTTTTTCCTCTGAGAAGGAGGCACAGACACACACACACAAACACAGAGAAATAAGGGAAAGAAAAGTACTGGGACTTATCCTGCTGCTGCAAACCCAGAGATAGCAGACGAAGAGGGGGGGGTGGCTTCTACCGGGGGTTGGCTTCTACCCCAAGGTAAAGCCCTGCCCCCTTTACCTCCTCGCCACCTCCTCTGAGAAAGAGAAGGAGAGAAAGAGAAGGGGCCAAAGTGGAGAAGAGCAGGTCTTCTGCGGCTGGCATTTGGAGTACAGGGAGCCAGGAAGTGAAGGATGGTTGTGGTTACCCGAGCTGGCTGCAGGGCAGCTCTCTTCCTCTGGATTTTCAGCAGCATTAGCTGCAGAGCCAGGACTGCTCTGCCTGCGTCTCGTAAGTACCCTTTTCTAAGAAGCATGCACAATTTCAGCTCTGCAATAAGCCAGAGGGGAATTCCCACAACTCTGGGAGGTTGATTATTTTTTCTCTGCTGGTGAATCTTGTGTTTGATTTTCTGTGTATTCATATGTGTATGTGTGCACTGAGGTTTGATACTGTTTGCAGTGCTCCCCATCAGATCTTCCTTGGTGTAGATGGTTTCACTGGTAGCTGGTGTGGAAAGTTGAAAGACCTACTCTATGATATGGTCTTGGTTCTGCAATGGAGTCAGAGGGGGAAAGGAATCAGGTAGAAGCTGTTCAAAGTTTGTGGATGGTTTTTGTTTGTTTGTTTGGTTTGGTTTGTTTTGTTTTTTTCCCACCTTCCTCAGAAGGTATGCAATTTGCATTTGGAAGTACTTCACTTCCACAGTTGTATGAGGGAAAAGAGGAGATGTGAGCAGTTTACATAACTAGTGTTTTATCAAGGAGCAGCAAGAGAAAATTTTGTCTCATTTGAAGAAGAAAGAATGATGGTGAGTTGACAAGAGGGAACTGAGCCAGGACAGCTTTTCTTGAGAGTGAAGTTTTGCGTCCCGTAATAAAATGAGCAAAGGTATTTTAGAGGAGACCAGCAATTGCCCCCCTAGGGAGGCAGAAATAGTAGAGGAATGATCAAGCATCTGCTGAAATGCTGAACTTCAGACTGGAGGAGTACAGAGCATCTATACAGGACCCAATGCTGCTATCAGTGTAAAAATGACAGCGTACTCATTGACTTCAATGGGTGTTAGATCAAATCTTTAACATTGCACTGAGCTGTAGTTTCCAGCAAAACACTTGCAGGTAGATGTCAGTGTTAAGTATTTAGTTGTTTCTCTTCAGACCATGTAAAACATTTGCCATTTGCAAAGTATTTTTGAAAGGCATACTGAAATGAAGCAGTGCATTTTTATAGAATCATCAAAAATAGACACCACTGTTGACTTCCTCTGCTGTTTATAGAGGAAAGAAATGTCCTGAGATGTTACAGATAGACGTGTTGGGATTGTGTGTATGTGAATGGGGGCTGATTCTACTGACCAAGCAGGGAACTGTCTTAGAATATAATGTATATACTGCACAGAGATCTATGTGGATTATTATATTTATTTATTTATTTGTTTCCTTGGGGGCAGGAATGAACAATGCAATGATTAGGGAACTGGAGCACTGCTATACTTTCTCAGTAGGTTTCTATCTGTTAGCATCTGATACCTATTGAAAAATAAAACAATGTTATTGTTCCAGGATTTGCTTACACTTAGACATGTATTTGTGTGTCAACAGAAAATGTACAGCAGTGTCTGCATTGTATCTAGGTCTCAGAGGCTACAGGATTTTGAGGTATTTTTCTACCTTTGATTTAGGAGAAATATTGATCCTGAGGTTTACTGCTTAGTTTTGACCGGCTATCTAATTTTTCTACTGATTATTATTTCTCCGTGGTCATCTCTCTGGCTCTGCATAACAGGAATATACAGGGGGAAAAAAAGATTTGTGATTTAGGTTGTCAGAAATCTGTTCTTGGAAAACAAAGTTCCCTATACTGCTTTTCTATAATAGGGCTTCTGAGCTTATTTTATGTCATTCAGTAACTAATGGCTGTAGTTTAACTTGAAAATGACCTACAGTGGGTTATCTGCTTACCCAACAAACAAATCTTTAACTTTTGAAAGAAGTGAATTGAGGAGTTAATGGTTGTAGTAACATCACTATAACCAGAAATTCCATAAATAAAAGATATATATAATCTTAATTACAATTTACTCATATACATTCCCATCTTCACAATTTTTTTTAAGATATTCAAAGATTTCTTCATATTAATTCACCTTCTAAGAGCTTACACACTACACTCCTTATGTAGTGTATAGTGTTTCATTTCTGACTCACTTCTGAAAGTGAAATGGAGCTAGATTTGTTTACTGGAAACAGAAATATAGCTAGAAGTACACGTCAGCCTTAAAATTACAAAAGGAGTGTTCACATTGCAGTACATACTTAAAATTCTTGTAAAGACGTACGGGTGCTTGGGAAGTGGTACCACAGTAGGAACTCAAGTGCTGTGTCACAGTGTTTTGGTGCACCACTTAACTGGTTATTCAGTTGCACGCTTTGGTATACAAACTGGTCACTGTGCTGTATTTTCTGGGATTGTTTGTCACTTTAGATGCAACTGATTGTCAATGGCATTGGGGAATTTTGTTCTCCTTTAACAAGAGAATACACTTAGTTTTTAATCTCTTTTTTTTTTTCCTCATCAATTGATTTTGAACATCATATTGGGAATACTTCTGAAAGAATTAAAAATTGTGTGAAATGCAACTTTGCTATAAAACTGATTTCCAACCACGTTTTTGTTTTCTCCTCCATTGCTGCTCTATGTTTTGACTTTGAAGTAATTAAAACCAGCAAATTTATTAATTACAGTATTTTTTAGGAAGTGTGCAAGATTCATGGTGTACAATGAATTAAGAATCCCTATATACGAGCTTGCTATTCAATATTTTCTTACAGCCTGCTGGTGCTGACATAGAAAAAATAGTTTTCAGAAAGAATAGAATTGGACATCACTTACGTGAATATATTGCATCTCAAATGTTTGTTTACTTTGCAATGTCAGTAAATCTATCTCTGTCATTAAAATGATGTCTCTCAGTAATACTGATTCAGAAGTGATCGTGTTGAAGGCTTCGAATCTCATTCAGTTTTATCTCAAAATGAAGTGGGTGTTGAAAGCCCGTCTTGCAGTACAAGAAACATACACCATGATACAGTATCACACACACTAATACTTAGATCTTACTGTAAATTTTATTCATAGTCATGTTTTTCATACCTTGGCAATAAATTCTTCATATTCTTGCAATTTTTTTGAAATAAGCATAGAGGAATCAAAATACTCTTAACTTCTGGAATCAAGGCTAATGAACAGCTCAACCAGGAGAGGTCATCACAAGATAAAAAGTAACACAGAAAATACAAATTTAGTGCTTTATAGTCTTTTACATGGCTTAAAGATGGAATGATAAGAATATGACTATGGGTAGACTAACTTTCACTTGTGTTCTTATAAAAAAACACACAAAGCAGCAACCTTGTCTTCTTAATGAGAATGTTAAAGGGATTTATCATACGATCATCTGCTTCTCTATGAAAGCAACTCACCTAAAAAGTAATTGTCTTTCACAGCTGTTTTATTTTTGGTTGTGTCTGTTTATGTGCAATGCACATAACATACAGAACTATTAAAACTTCTAGTTCTGATTCTTATAAAAAAACACACAAAGCAGCAACCTTGTCTTCTTAATGAGAATGTTAAAGGGATTTATCATACGATCATCTGCTTCTAAATGAAAGCAACTCACCTAAAAAGTAATTGTCTTTCACAGCTGTTTTATTTTTGGTTGTGTCTGTTTATGTGCAATGCACATAACATACAGAACTATTAAAACTTCTAGTTCTGATACTTTTCATGCTTGTGCAGTAGGTCCCATACCACTGCTGAAGTTGAAGTTTGACTCCATTTTACAATAATTGATGGAGAAATCAAATGAGGGGCAGGTATAGTAAATCATTAAGATTTGTGCATAAGCAAAAATATGCACCTTTTAGCTTTGATTGCATGGCACTCAGACTTTCCTTAATAGCTTGGGTAAGCGAGAAAAGTATTTAAAAAGTGTAATGTCCCTTTTAAAAGAGCAAAGAGCATTGTATAAGAAACTTCTTTTCAGGAGTTCTGAACTATACAGAATTAGAGAAGTCTATCTAGTTCACGGTGCTTGAATGTTGGGTATGTGGGGATGTCATATATTCTATTACACTCACATTCAGGAATAGTTCTCTTCCAGGTAATTTTTTCAGACATAATGGTATTTTGTGAAATCTGGTCAATTCCAGTTGTGTGTCTGTTACATCTGATCAACATTTCTTAGTTTAGTCCTGTTGTCTGGATGTAAACTCAGAGATCCCACAAAATTTAGTTTCAAGTATACCAAAACATTTTCATGTAGATTTAACATTTAATCATTTTTCTTACCCCTGGGTATCAAAGCACTTACAAATATACTGAACTTTTAAACTGAGGGCCTAAGTTTCCTTTAAGACCATAGGATTTCATAACATTAAACATATGCTTTTTTTTTCTTTTAGAATACTTTAACTATAAATTAGACTAAAATTTACATCCATAATTATAAATAGTACTGTTATTTAAGGTGCTATACATCACTATATAATAAAATTAACATTCAACAGGCAAACAACAGTTTGTTAATTGGTTATTATTTAATGACATTCAACTGAGTTACTCAGGGTGACTTTTTAAATGAATATGCTTTTCCTAGAACAATACGTTACCTTACATGTGAATGAAATAGCAATAAGTAGTCTGCTGTCATTTCCAAATTGGTGACAGCAGCTAGAGCCTGCGTTGGTGCTGAAAAGCCAAAGCTTCAAGGAGTCCTTAACTTCTGTGTATGCAACATTGCACACAGCCTGATTGCAGACATTTGTCTATATACAGAAAGTCTGATTCAAAGTTTGATGTGGTCAGTGGGCATTGAATCAATTGCAAATGTCATTGAATTAATGTTTTAAAAACTGGTTTTTGCTTGGGTTCTTTTTGCTTTGCTTGTGGTTTTAGTTCATTTATTTTTTTAAACTCTGGTGCAGTAATATGGAATAAGACACAAAAAGTGCTTCAGTAAGTGGTTCAGTCTGCAAGAAAGTTTGAAAGTGAAGTTAAAGACTATGAATTGAAAACTTTTCCCTGTGAACATTGGCTGTTTCTTTTGCAAGGAGATGAGAAATATTTTCTGATTATCTCTCATTTTTTTGCTCAGGTACTTTTAACACATTTGAAAGATTATTTCAGTTGAGGCAGGTGGGGGAGGGAAATTTTTTTTTTTAAAAATTTTATTAATCAGACATTAGAAACCTGTACATCTCTTGGATAACTCACTTCACTATGGATCTGTGACAGACAGTATGTTTTCCTATAGGAGTTCTTTAGGAATTTCAGCTTAGCTCTTTAAATCTTATAAAGCATCAGTTCTCATGTTCAATGTTTAGTAATTATAGCAATATTTAAGACTTTGTAATACTCTTAATGCTTGGGGCAATAACAAACTATGCACAAACTATGGGGGGTTTCTACATTTTCTTTTTCTACATATGCAGAAGCTGATCTACCTCTGGGCAATTTGACTCATAGGTCAAACATAAGATAACTAGTTAAATCTTGAGGTGTGCCACTGCCTATGTCTGTATTTCCTAAATACCAATCATGCTCAGTCTTACGAAAGTACATGGACTTGCAAATGTGTTTCATTCACTTTAGATAGAAAATGTTAGAGAAGCAATATCAGTCGTCTTCATCAGATGAAACTCTTGAGTGACTTTCTCATTTTGCTACTCTTCAAATTTTTAAAGAATAAATTTAAAATTACAGCAGTGTTTAGAAAGAGGTAATTTGATCAGGGCATGATTTCCAAAATCCACATGAACATGGGAACCTTTTTTGAAGATCAGGAAGATCTGTGGCACAAAGAGTGCAGTCTGGTAGCTTGAGTCTTCTCCCACTGAAGGAAATAGAAGTTGTGCCACTGATTTTAAGAACTGTGTGGTTATGTTTTTTGTCAGTGAGAAGTTCATGATTCAGTCCATTGGTATGAGATACTATAAATGTTTAAAAGGTTCTTCAGACTTCAGCCTTTGAACTAACATTGATTTTATCTGTATTACACTTCATTTATTTAGCTACTCTATTGGCATTGCATAGGTAGGTAATCTGAGACCACCAGCTAATTGCAGAACATGTTAAATCTCTAAATTTGGTGGTGTAGGAAATTGCAGTAATCAGTAATCAATTCTCTTCAGCCATTTGCAGTTGAGCTTTGAAGATGTCATAGATATATCAAAAGCATTCCCAGGACCGATGTTTGACATTTACAGAGAACTCGGGCATATCTAGGTTTTGATAGCTCTGCAATTTTACAAGCAACTTTACAAAGCTGAGACCTTTCCTGCCTGAGAAATTGTCTCAGTATTCATGCACTGTTGTAGTAGCTGGCCATTTCCTATTTGTCCCTTAAGCTTGAACAACTGATAATTCAGAGCAGCAAGGGATATTGACATTCACATTTACCTCTTTCCTCTGCCCAAAAAAGTCTAGAGATTTTTTGGCTTTACAGTCTCCTGTAAGGGTGGTTCTTTCAGACATTTAACCTAAGTGGTCATGCTGAGCCCACTGAGGGACTGGAAGATTTATTTACACTTACAGTTCATAATTTGATGCTAATATTTATCAATATTTAAAATATTTATCACATATTTTATTTTCAGCTGTGTAAACAGTCCAAAAATACGTTTTAAATAAATCGGTGACTAAGATCCACTCAACATAGCTAGAAACTTTGTTGCCAGTTTTGCATTTGTATCAGTAAAAGCTGGGTTACAACTTTAAATACGTAAATAAAATAAGCAGCTAAAAATACTTTCTAGTAGCCAGGGAGCATTTGAACTGTTCTAGTCAAAGGATTTTCCATCCCACAAACAAATGTGATATTTTAGAATGAACATTTATTATTTGTTTCTTTAGAATATTTGAAGTCCCAGTTTAAAGGGAAAGTAACATTTTCTTGTAAACATTTAATGACCTGTTTAGATATCTGTCTAAACATAACATAAACATTCTGCTTGATTTTGTAAAACTGCTATATCATTTAATATTTTGTAACCTTTGCTCAGGGAAATCAGCCATGCGCATGCTACATTTCTCTCTACTTTCTTTGTTTCTACAATGTAGGAATTATGTGCCTATAAGCATTTTTTGCATCAAATCTAGGGTTGTGCCACTGTCCATTTTTTTATCACCTAAATGGTGATTAAAGCCTTGTCTGTGCCTCTGATTGATTGCTCAATCATCTTGTATACTTACACCAATATTTATTGTGAAGCCAATGAAACCCTGGAATTTAGAGCAAAAGAATACAGAAGAAGATGAGCAGATGAGCT
Organism: Aptenodytes forsteri; assembly: GCF_000699145.1. NCBI lineage: Eukaryota > Metazoa > Chordata > Aves > Sphenisciformes > Spheniscidae > Aptenodytes > Aptenodytes forsteri. The sequence continues at coordinate 3,372,564 of NW_008794089.1, forward strand.
GAGGGGACTGCAAGGGTCCATTTCCATAAGGGGTAGCAGAAAGTCTGTGATGGCAAGTTTGCCAGAGAAGAAAAGGAAGAATTACTGCCATAAAGAATGGAAGCTTAAAAGTATATGGGCCTAATGCAATGGAATGCAACACAGCAGGCAAGGGAATTGCAATATATTTTAGGTTTTCATGTCTTACATACTGGGTTTAAATGTCACTGGTGTGAAGTTCTTGAAACACAGTTTGAAAGGCAGTTAAACTGGGATGTGATTTTACTCCCAGCTACATTTATGGGAATAGTAGCAAGACTATGACTGGGGAAAAGCCCTATGGATTAAAACCAAACCAACAAACAAGAAAACAAAAATCTTTAATTTACACCCTGTTGACCCAGTTTTCAAGCACAGATGCCTTACTAAGATCTCTAGACTCTGCCCAGATTGTCAATGAGACATAGAAAGGGCTTGTACGTGTTCTTTTCCCTGAATACAGACAAAAATTCAAATATCTTTTAAAAGATATCTTTTAAAAGATGAGGAAAAATGAAAAATAAAGAAAATAAATTAATTTTAATTAGTTGTCTCCCATACGATGACAGTAACATGTTTTCTTTCTGTTGAGGAATGGAGTTGGAGGGAGTAGCTTGCCCTGTCCACAGCATTAGCATTGCATTAGGAGAAGAGAGAAATGGAGTCAGAAGCATATCCTGCACAGGGCAGGCTCTGCTGGCTATATGCTCCCAAGCTTCAGCAAGCTGTACTCTCTAATGTGCTTTCTTTCAGTTTTACATCCAAAAAAATTATGCTACTGGGCATACTGTCAGTTATATGATGAATGTCCTACCTGCTTCCTTCCCTGGTACGGCCAAGCTGTTAGAAATGATAGCGGAATTCCCCATAGATAAGAGATGGTATCCATTACAGTTCCAACCTTCTTCCAAAAACACACACCGCCAGACCACACACCCATTTGCTTCTGCTCTTAATTTATTTGCCATTCCTCACATACCTCCTTTCTCATTTTATGAATCATCTTACTCCCTGCTCTCTGCCCTCTCCCCACCCTTTCCTCCGGCAATAAACTGACTCCACTGACTTCTCTTGGATTTTCATTGATTCATCACCATATCAAGTAATTTGCCGAGCCTGAAACTAAGGGATATATTGTCTTCATTGATTCCTGATTAATTCATCCATATGTGAAAGCTAGGTACACGGCTAATAACTCAATTGAAATTCCTTCACCGCTTAATTGCTGTGCCATAATCCTGGCATGTTAAATCAGATAATCAGATATTATGAATGAAGTTAGGATTCATTTTTTCCAAAAACAGTTATTAGATTATCATTATAAGGAATGCTTTTATTAATTCTGTTTATAATTATGCATAAAATGCACTTTCAGACTTTGGATCAGTACAGTGCATATATATTATACATATGGAAAAAATTGTGTCAAAGGAATGCTGTGAGTGAATCATGGTCCCAAACCTACATATTCATAGCTTATAAGGCCAAAAAGGATCACTGAATCCAGCTACGGTGATATAGTAGGTTGTGTTACTACCTTGTCCCGGTTTCAGCTGGGATAGAGTTAATTTCCTTCCCAGTAGCTGGTACAGTGCTGTGTTTTGGATTTAGGATGAGAATAATGTTGGTAACACACCGATGTTTTAGTTGTTGCTAAGTAGTGCTTACACTAGTCAAGGACTTCTCAGCTTCCCATGCTCTACTGACTGAGAAGGCTGGAGGTGCACAAGAAGCTGGGAGGAGGCACAGCCAGGACAGCTGACCCAAACTGGCCAAAGGGACATTCCATACCATGTGACATCATGCTCAGTAGATAAACTGGGGAAAGCTGGCCGGGGGGGCCGCTGCTCGGGGACCGGCTGGGCATCGGTCGGTGGGTGGTGAGCAATTGCATTGTGCATCACTTGCTTTGTATATTCTATTATTATTATTATTGTTATTATTATTATATTTCAATTATTAAACTGTTCTTATCTCAACCCACGGGTTTTCTCACTTTTACTCTTCTGATTCTCTCCCCCATCCCACCGAGGGGGGAGAGTGAGCGAGCGGCTGTGCAGTGCTCAGTTGCTGGCTGAGGTTAAACCATGACATACCTATATCTGCTTTACACATAATAGAATCACTTAATCATAGAATCAACGTACCACAAAATGGTTTGGGTTAGAAGGGGCCATTAAAGATCATCTAGTCCAACCCCCCTGCCATGGGCAGGAACATCTTCCACTAGATCACGGTGCTCCTCAAAGCCCTGTCCAACATCACCTTGAACACTTCCAGGGATGGGGCATCCACAGCTTCTCTGGGCAACTTGTTCCAGAATTTCTTCCTTCTGTCTAATCTAAATCTATCCTCTTTTAGTTTCAAACTGTTACTCTCATCTTAACACTACATGCCCTGGTAAAAAGTCTTTCTCCATCTTTCTTGTAAGCTCCCGTTAAGTATGGAAAGGATGCAATAAGGTCTCCCCGGAGCCTTCTCTTCTCCAGGATAAACAACCCCAGCTCTCTCAGCCTTTCTTTATGAAATGGAGAAGCCTTCTGACCATTTTCGTGGCCCTCCTCCGGACCCGCTCCAACAGGTCCTTGTCTTCCTTGTGCTGGGGGCCCCAGAGCTGGATGCAGTACTCCAGGTGGGATCTCAGGAGATCCAAGTAGAGTGGCAGAATCACCTCCCTCAACCTGCTGGCCACGCTTCTTTTGATGCAGCCCAGGATACGATTGGCTTTCTGGGTTGCAAGTGAACATTGCCAGCTCATATCTAATTTTTCATCTGCCAATATCCCCAAGTCCTTCTTGGCAGGGCTGCTCTCAATCCATTCATCACCCAGTCTGTACTGCTACTGGGGATTGCCTTGACCCAGGTGTAGGACCTTACACTTGGCCTTGTTGAACTTCATGAGGTTCACATGGACCCACTCCTCCAGCTTGTCCAGGTCCCTCTGAATGGCATCCCTTCACTCAGGCATATCAACTGCACCACTCAGCTTGGTGTAATACATAAACTTGGTAACGGTGTGCTCAACCCCACTGTCTATATCATTAATAAAGATATTTAACAGTACCTGTCCCAATACAGACCCCTGAGGGACACCACTCCTTACTGATCTCCATTTGGACATTGAACAACTCTTTGGGCATGGCTATTCAGCCAATCCTTATCCATCTAACAGTCCATCCACCAAACCCATATCTCTCCAATTTAGAGACAAGGGTGTTGTGCAGGACCATGTCAATGGCCTTGCAGAAGTCCAGGTAGATTACATCAGTAGCTCTTCCCTTATCCACCAATGTAGTCACTCCATCGTAGAAGGCCACCAGATTAGTCAGGCACGATTTGTCCTTGGTGAAGCCATGTTGGCTGTAGCTAATCACCTCCCTGTCATCCATATGCTTTGACATAGCTTCTAGGAGAATCTGTTCCATGATCTTCCCAGGCACAGAGGTGAGACTGACTGGTTGTTAGTTCTCAGGGTATTCATTTTTACACTTTTTAAAAATGGGTGCAATGTTTCCTCTTTTCCAGTCACTCGGGACTTTGCTTGACTGTCATGACTTTTCAGATGTGATGGAGAGCAGCTTAGCAACTACATCTGCCAGTTCCCTCAGGACCCTGGGATGCATCTCTTCAGGTCCCATGGACTTGTGTATGTTCAGGTTCCTCAGATGGTCTTGAACCTGACCTTCTCCTACAATGGGTGGGACTTTATTCCCCCAGTTCCTGCCTTGAGATTCAGGGGCTTGCGAGATGTGGGAAATGCATTTGCCAGTGAAAACTTGAGGCAAAAAACTTGTTGAGTATCTCAGCCTTCTCCATGTCAGTTGTCACCAGATGCCCTCTCTCATTTATCAGGGAAGTACAGTTTCTTTTGTCTTCCTACCTGTCAAGCTTTTGACACATTTCCTCCCAGCATTGAATGTCTCAGTCTGGAACTATGCTCTTTATCCTAGGTTTATGACTTTACACATAGCCACATATAAAACGCCTAATGATTCCTTTTACCAGCTGACCTAGATGTCCCAAGCTTGTGACATGTGTAAACTTCAATTTCAAGTCATCTTCAGCTTCAAAGAGTATGCATTTTTCTGCAGTACCAATAATAAAGATGTTAAATAATGAAGGGCTGAAAATCAGATTTCCACTGGTTCTCACTAGAAACCACTCATTTCTTTTGTTACGGTTACATTTTGAGATATTTAGTATGTCACATTTATGATAATTCTGTATCTTGGTTAAAATAATGTACACTGCCAGTCAAATGCCTTCTGAAATCGAAATGCATACTATTACAGTGTAGGCAGAAACAGATATAAATGCATACATATGCAAATTTCATGTGGTCCAAATTTGTCATCTCAGCAAAAAAAAAAAAGCCTTCAAAACATCAGGATACTTTGACAAGATCTGTCTTTTATAAACCCATGTTGATTTGCATTAATTACATTTACCTCCTTTAAATTTTTATTAATCAGGTTCTATTATTTTGTCTAGCAGCAACGTTAGTTGGAGTGGCTTATAATTATGCAGGTCATCTTCTTCAGTATCTGCACACTGTACTTTCTCTCAGTCTTTTGGAATTTCCTTTGTGTTCCAAAGGTTACTGAAAATCAGCAATAACCATGCTCAGAGACCTTCTCAGATACAGGTTGCCCTGCTAGTTTGAAACTGTCTAGCCTTGTTAGCTTCTGTTTAACATCTTCCTCAGTTTTTATTAGAATGTAAATTGTTTTGTTGCCACTCTGAGATCTGACTATGCAGTCTTGTTTGTTTTCCTAACACTGCATGTTTTTGTCTTTTCTACATGATTAGCAATTTCACCACTTGTATGTAGCAGTCTTTTGGTATGGATCCTTTTGCTCCTCATCTCCTCTCTCGCCTCTTTTAAAAAAAAAAAACAACACACACCTGCTTTTTTTGTTCTTTTCTTTTTTATTTTCCTTATGTTTTCTGTGCATAGATAAATTAAGCTTTGTATTCTTTAGCTTGTAATTTTTTCTGTGTTTGTTAGATTCTGATTTACGAATCACAAAATGGTTGAGGTTGTAGGGGACTGCTGGAGGTCATCTTGCCTTGCTCAAGCAGGGTCACCTAGAGCAATCTGCCCAGGACCATGTCCAAAAGCCTCCAGATATTCAACAACCTCCCTGATTCTATGTGCTCTCCAAGGAGGTACTCCACAACCTCCCTGGGCAACCTGTGCCAGTGCTCAGTCAGCCTCACAGTGAAAAAGTTTTCCTGATGTTGAAGTGGAACCTCCTGTGTTTCAGTGTGTGCCCATTGTCTGACAGGTTCCTGTCAGCCCATTTCTCTAGCCTGTTGAGGTCCTTCTGGATGACAGCACAACCCTCTGGCATATCAGCCACTCCTCACAGTTTTGTGTCCTCAGCAAACTTGCTGAGGGTGCCCATCATCCAGATCATTAATGAAGATGTTGAACAGGACTGGACCCAGTACTGACCCCAGGGGTACACTGCTCCAACTAGACTTCGTGCCACGCTCTGGGCCCGGCCGTTCAGCCAGTTTTTAATCCACTTCACTGTCTGCTCATGCAGCTCATACTTCATCAGCTTTTCTATGGGGATCTTATGGGAGACAGTGTCAAAGGTCTTACTGAAGTCCAGATAGATAATTATCAACTGCTCTCCTCTCATCTACCAGGCCAGTCATTTCATCATAGGATTTTATCAAGTTGGTCAAGCATGACTTCCCCTTGGTGAAGCCATGCTGACTACTCCTGATGATTTTCTTGTCCTTAATGTGCCTGGAAATGGTTTCCAGGATGAGCTGCTCCATCACCTTCCCAGGGACCGAGGTGAGGCTGACAGGCCTGTTGTTCTCTGGATCTTCCTTCTTTCCCTTCTTGAAGGTAGGAGTGACATCTACTTTCCTCCAGTCCTCAGACAGCTCTCCCAGTCACCATATGTGTTTGCTAAAGTGTTTTTAAACAATTTCCATTCACAGTCAAGTTTTTCTGTTTGAACTCTTAAATCCTGAAGAGATCTAGCTACTACTGCTACTAAATATACTTAAAAATGGATTCATACCTCCATCAAGGAGCAACCAAAATATGTCGTTGATACTAGAAACACATATACAGAAAATCTTTATTTGGAAAAAGATCTAGAAGACTAACAACCCTATCCAAGGCCAAATGCAGTAGGACATGTGTATTCAATTAAGCATTTAAACAAGTGCTTTAAAATAAGCCCCTGAAGACATCCAAACATTCCTGAATAAGTCTTTGATAATGATAAATGTCTTATTAAATTCTTGGTTGAAATAGGACAACCATATACATAAACACATATTAGAACCAAAGTAAAAGACTACAAATGACTATTCAGCTACAATTCTCATTATTGAATGATAGTATAATAGAAACGTCTGTTCACTATATTGTTGATGTTAATGACCCCAAATTTCAGATATAAATTTATCATTATTAGAAGTTTTAATTCTCACCTATAAATTAAAATATTATGTGCATATAATTACATGTTAAAATATTGTATTTTAAAATATTTATTTTTGCTAACCTGGAAATAGTTGCACCTAATTAAAAAAAAAATAAATTAATGTCTTTGAAAGAGAGTTTCTGAAAGAGCGAGCAAATAGTCTTTCCATGTACACGTGCATAGAGACAATAAAGTTGTCTGGGTGTGTTTTGGTATATTGTTGGTAACATATAATGAAGTTGCATCAAGCTTCCTCTTGAGTAGATAGCAGAATCTTGCAGGGAGTTACATAAAATTTTTGCTAACTTTTGAGGCTTTACATGCAATTCCATCTGGGACAGGGGATGTTCCTTCAGGCAGGGACAGATTACTTAATAAGTCCTCTAAGGTTAATTTTAATTCGGCAAAAGGGCAATAAAATCAGAATCTGGAAAAAAGGCACGTGATACATGTTTCTCATCCAATGATGAATTTGGAACATAGAGTGATATTTGCAGTATGTTTATTATAAGTAATCTTTAAATACCCTGGGTTAATTTAATATAGGTAGTATATTGTTTCCCTGTCTTACACATGCAAATGTTCATGGGGGAATATTGTCATGCAAAGATACAGATATCTTTCAAACTCTTCCAGTGAGCCTGGTCCACAGTTTCATACTTCTGCCCTGTCAGATCTTCAGATCAAAGGTGAGGTTACTTAATAATGTACATAGTGGATACTTGATAATGTTAAATTCAAATGCATGTAGAGTCAGTTAGGCATGTGGGAAACAAGGTCTTCTGTGTTTGGCATCTGCTGTGTATAGGAAGAAGAAAAGAAACTTAAAGCATCATTTCTCTAAGCAAAAAGCCTTCTGTGAATTTGGAGTTGCAGAAGGGCTATGTGAGGATGCAGTGTCCTGGCAACGGTTCTGCGGGTAAGGTCTAGTAAGTCTATGGTAAGGTCTAAGGTGGTGCTTGTGTTGGGGAGTATACAGCAGCTGTTTGTTGGTGTCTGGAATGTGATTGTGAAAGGTTGCTCCTCACTGCAGAGGATAAGAGAAGCCCCAGGGTATCGCTGCTAGAGGCAACCCAATGCAATGTCTGTATGAGTGTGTCTCATCACTGCAGGAGAACAGTCCAATTTGCACAGAATGAAATACGACATATGGTTGTTACACACTGGTGACTTAACTGGATAGGTCAATGTATCAGACCATTCTTTTTAGACCATAGAGATGTTATGCTCTGTTTTGTGTTTTTTTTGTATAATTTAACACTTGCATAAGTTTTATTATCAAAACCTTTTTATAGATCTTACCTTCTCTCATACTGGTGTACAGCACCAGTAATTACACTGAATTCCGGCAAAGTTCTATTGGAGTTATTTTAGTTTATCAGAGGTGAGAATTTAGTGCAGTTTAATTAGCGATTTCTCAGTTGCATTCCAAATACCGGCTATTTATCTCTAGTGGCTCTTTGAAGTTAATCTTTCTGGTTTTCCATATAAAACTATTTGTGATGAAAAAAATAGGCCTTACAGCTGAAAGACTTGAAGTTGTCTAAGTTCTTTTTTAGTAATTTAAACTCTTAATATTTAACCATGCCAAGGCATTTAATTGAATGACAGTAGTTGGATCTTTACAATGGGAAATATTGCAACTGCTGTGAGATATTTTAGCACCTCAGTTATATCAGTCATCTTCTCCTTGAGGATTAACTTTGATCACAAAGTTATTTCTGTGGCCATATCTTGTGTAGATGAACACAGACAGAATTTTGTGGCTGACACCAAAGGTCTATGCACTTCATTTTTATTATCTTCAGAAAGCTTTCTTGAGCTTCTGGGAGTCTCCCCTGTAATTGTCCTATTTAACTGAAATTCATATAGATATATACATATATCTATATGAACTGATTGAAATAGCAGGAAGGTATTACCGGACAGTGAAACTTTCATGAAGCAGACCTTTTTTTTCTGTTAATAAAGAAGGAAGATCAAGCTAGTATAGAAATGTTGACAACTTACTGACAAACTGTCATGAATAGACCTGTGTAGACATATGTGTCAATAATGAGCTACAGTTCTTTTTTAAAGTATAGCATTTTAAAGCACAATGTGTTTTAACAAAATGTAAAAGTTTGCTGTTATTGCACAGTGGAATATATTAACAAAGACTGTCCACTTCAGCTAAAAATATATCCAAACAAAACAGTGTCCTAGATTATACAACTCCTATATTCAACCCCTTTAAAAAGCAACCAGAGGTAAACCTCAAAAGAAATGACACTGATACAACAACAACCAACCAAATGTGTACCAAATGTTTCACAGAAATTATATCTTACATCAGCCACCTTCTGCTGGCCCACTTTTCATTTGAAAATATGATTACCCTCATCTGATCAAATTACAGTCTGTGGAAGAAAGGTGCTACATTATGAATTCCATCCATGAATTCCATCATCTTTCTAATTTTTCTATGTGACATTATTAAGGAGCAGATTCTATGAGGCAACTCAGTGTTTCTACTTTTTGGGGTTTTAACCAGGAAGTAATGCGTTTAAGAAGAGTAGCTGTACATCAGTTACACAAAACTCATTAGTAAAATTAGAGGGTGGTCCACTCTTTAAAACTTGTGTATGAACATCTTTTCCCACCCCCTTAGAAATTCATTATGATTTTCTTTTTTTCTTTCCTATGTTTACTTCTTTCCTGCTGTGTAGTGTTGGGATTCCAGTTGGTCACGTGGAATGGAGAAATGAAAGGCACACAGTATTTTTGGTATAGAATGACTCAAACAATTGTTTTAAATGCACCTTTATTCTGCAGTCAAACAACTGTTTCTTCCAGAAGATGATGAGTGCTTGTACAGTGCCTGTCAGAATGATGTTCTAGTCCATGACTGTAAATCATAGCCGCCCCACCAAATAACACCTTATGTATTGTAACACAAAAGGGACCCAGGTTTTGCCATCCTTATTCATATTCAGTGTTGTCTACCATGGCATTAGTTCCACTGCTCTCACAAGGTAAGGTACCGGTCAACAGGGATCAAAATGGCAAAATATATGAGTATTTTTTTAACACAGTCCTTAGTACTAAATCAGAGAACACTGTTCGCTATTCATGACTCAATGACTGAAAAGGAAAAGTTTAGAACTTTTTAAAATGAAATCTTAATTTCAGTTTTGTTGAATGGAGCTTGGAACAATATAAAAATAAGAAGTCCTCTTTGCTTTAAGTATGTTATCGCAGCAGAGAGGTATACAGAGAGATGCAGGGACATGCTCTGCCAGGTGTGCAGCGTTTTATGCTAATCTGATGCAAGCTGGGCAGTTTTCCAAGCTAACAAGAGCTCCAGGGAGATTTTTCCTCTCAGATCCCCGTATTATCAGCTCCTGAGGAAGCTCTTGCAGTTAAATGGAGCAATGTCCTCTTGTGATTTAGGTAGTACTTTTAAGATGCTGCAGGAGTGTTCTCATAGCCTGTTTTCAAGCCCCACCCTTAGAAAGAATGGAATGAAGCAGTGTTCATTGAGCATCCTGAATTCATCATTAACAAAAGCCAGATTATGTAAAATAAATTAGTTCTAGAATACAAATATAGAAATGGTTGTTAGGAAGGTTATAGAAACCTTCTATAAGTGAAGGAAAAAAAAATGGAATATATTTACTTAGCATTTGACTTTAAATGGAAAAAATGAAGAAAGGTAGAAATGTCTCATTTATGTTTTCAGAATGAGACACTTGAATCTTTTGAAAAAAAAAAAGCCTTGTGATTTAAAAATTATTGGGGGAATTTCTGAATAAATGAGTGAAATCCAAAATAAAAAAAAAAAAAGAAAAATTCCAACTCAATTTTGTCTTTATTTTGGAGTTGTTTTTTTACCGGAACGTAGCCCTTTCTTTCCAAATTAAGCAAATGGTTCCAGAATCTCAGTTCCTGTATTATTCTGACTATACGGCCCTTTTTTCCCTTCTACATTCCCCATTCCAGAAAGCTATTCTACTTTGAAACCCTTATGTTCTTGGAGGTGATATGAACGTGCTTTCTGCACGTTGCTGTCTGTGTGGCTGAAGAGGGAATGTGCCTGCTTTTCTCCAGCATGAAAACTACAGAGCTTTTGCTCTAGTTTTCCTTCCTTACCTATTTGTCAGTGGGTCATTGAACAAACAGAAAAAAATCAAACCTGTGCTCAGAAAGAGTCAATTAACTCCAGAACAAAAATCTACTTGGTGAAGCTGAGAGACGTGAAAATAAAGGCCTATTTTCATTAGATACGTCCTTTGGAAATCTTCATTTATTGCACTTTAAATAGCCCTTTTTTGTTTCTAAATGATAAAGGACATCAGGGTGGAATACACCAGTGGGAGAAAGAAAGAAAATTTGACATGAGAGGCAGAGGATCAACTTGTACAAGTAAGGTCATACTCAAGTTTTAGCTTTCCCTCGAGCCTGCCAGTCCTTTACCATTTTGTTATTTTTCCATTGGGAAAATTTGGTACCAGTCATTACTTCTTTAATGAAGAATTCCCAGGCTTGTGAGAACTGATTTGCTTGAAAAATATGGGGAAAAGGAGTGGAGTGGTCATAGGGCCCCAAATCATCCCTTCAGATGGGCAAACATTTTCTAATGGTTTCTCTATGAATTATGTTGAAAGTTTTCATAATACAGTAGGATGTTGTTCAGTACTTATGCCTTTGTAAAAGGGCAGTGTTGCTGCTTTAGCCACTGCAGATGTTTGACTGCAACAAAGTGACTCTAGTTCTCTCTGCTTAGAAGTGACATCTTTCCCTCTATATTCAGCGAAATTAAAATACATTTTTGGTGCATAGCAGTCTCTCAGATTTTCTCAGTGTCAGTCACTGTTTATCACTTTAGATGGAACCATGAAGACCACTCCTATTGTCCTGCCAAATGTGCTAAATATGCCTCAGCACTGAATGAATGTCCAGTGAGAGCTTGATCCTTTTCCTGTTGGTTGATGATAAAACCATCACTGACATGAAACTACCTGTGAATCTCTAAATTTTAATGGGTGATGTAGATATCAAGTGAAAGAAAAGAGCAGAAGACAAAGATGTGACTGTCAGTGCACTGACAGAAATATTTCCTCCCTGTTGCAGAAACAGCTCTGGTTCCCTGGTAGATCAGTCCTCTGTTGTAGGTAGGGCACTCAGGCAGTATGAGGGTGGGTAGGTCAGTCAGACCAATGTACAACCTCCACAGATCAAGAACTATCAAAACACTGGTGCTGGTCCTTGTTGCAAGATATAAAGGAAAGGTATCACTGGTAAAGGACACATTGGAGCACATTGGCACTCTCAAAATTCTGGAGGCAGACAGCATTTGGCAACAGGTACTTGGATGATATCCTTTATATTACAAAATAGCAACAGGACCCTAATTTCTCTGAGCTTCCATTTTAATTTTTATCTTACTGATCTTGAATAGCTTTCAGACATTTCTCTTCTACAACTCACTACTTTTAACATCTGACAAATGTTTCTGTTCCTGGGGGATAGTGTTTCCAAGAAAGATGTAGGAATGATGGAAAACTATTTGTTAAGGACTTGCACAGTGTGTGTACTATTTGCTTATGTCTGTCTGACTCACATTTGCGTTGAGCTTATGCTCTGTGCCCGTACAGATTGATGAGATACAGTAATGCTGATCTTTCCCCTTGAATAAGCTGCTGATTTAAGTGGACACTGCTGGACTAAATGGACATAATATCAGCATTGAAATGTAGGTTTTTATTTATTTAAAAGTCACTTTGAGATTTGTTTTGTAACCAATTGCAGTAATATTGTATACCATTCTATCTAACTGAAGTAGCAAGATTTTTTCTTCTCATCAAATTTTAATTGATAGTCGTCAGATAATAAGTAGGATAATAGTACAAAGAAATAGAGAAAGGAGAAGTTGATAAGAAATTAAGCAATTCAGATGGCTGGCAGTGTTAAAGATAGATAGTAATTATCCTCCTCTGATAGTTATATGAAATCTGATTGATGTTTCTCTGAACATAGTAAATGAAGCATGTTATTTTTCCTTTTTCTTTTGAAGTTATTTTGTATCATGCTTGTAAATTCCGAGGAACCATTAGTGCACTGTACTGTGAATTAAAGGATGGTAGTTATGTTAACTTATTTTCTGCCTTCTCTTTTGCTTTCTCCTTTCCCTCTGTCTGCACAAATGCCATCTGTCCCAACCAGATTATGGACCATTGAAGTTGGTTTTCTCTGTTCTGTGGACAGATAGGGATTGAAGAGCTGTCAGCTTTAAAACCTAACTGGTAGACAGGATCCTGCTTCTCCTCTTCCTTTATCTCCTTGCCTTCTCCCCCCACTGCTACTGAAGTATGTAACATCTCTCCCCGTCCTGTTTTGATCTGTTTGCTGTCAATCCATTTATCAACCAACCCCTTTTGCTTCTGGTTCAGAAGGAATTATAGAATGGTTTAGGTCAGAAGGGACCTTTAAAGATCAACTGGTCCAACCCTTCTGCCGTGGGCAGGGACATCTTTCACTAGATCAGGTTGCTCAGAGCCCCATCCAATCTGACTTTGAACGCTTCTAGGGATGGGGCATCTACAACTTCTCTGGGTAACCTGTTCCAGTGTCTTACCACTCTCCTCATAAAAAATTTTCCTTATATCCAGTCTAAATCTACCCTCTAGGAAGGCTAGACAGCAGCAGAAAATACGTCCTTAAAGAAACTAGAGGAAGATGGTTGTTGGTTTCAGGCATAAGGAAGTAATACAATCTTTTCTGACCAATTCTGGCCTGGTCCCTACTATTGCTTCAAACCAGAAGAGAAGATTCATTTGGATTTTAGGGCTGGTAGGCATATCTCTCTGATTTCTGAATTTAATGACTTGCTATATCATTAAGTCAAGTGCCATAGAAATAGTCCTCCCAGTTTTCATTCACCTCTTTCTCTGCATTTATAAAGAATATTTAGTTCAGAATTCTTGTTGTCATAGAGAATATTTATATTCTGAATTAAAAAATCCCTCCTCTTTTGTTGCTGAAGATTCACCTTTCATGAAATATCAGCAAAAACATTATGTCCATTGTGAAGCACGTTCAGAAGTGGGAGTTGATTTTATTTTTGTCCTCACTGGGAAAGTAAATTGCTTTTGGTTTTATATTAAATCTGAAATGTGGTAGCTCAAACTATGTAGTTTTCATCATGTTGTGATGCCATGTGTGTATATCTTGAGGGTTTTTTGTAAAGGGCAAAAAACCTTCTTTCCTTTCTCATAAGTGCAAGGCAGTGCTGATCATCTCACAAAGCAAAATCTGCTATAATATCAAGGAATCCTTCTGATGGAAACCCAGAATTGACTGACCTTACATATAAACGTTGACCATTTATATAGGCTGTATTGAGCTGACAGAAGAGAAATTATCTTGCAGAAAAAAAAATAATTTATTACTTCTTTAACTATTTTCCTCTGGAACATAAGCAGTTGATAGTAAGAGCCTTTTTTTTTTTTTTTACTGACCATATTTCACTCTTAGAAAAGTCAGTGTTTTTGTCTTGAAGAATATTGTGAGAAGTCAAGTGAAAGATTGGAATCATTATGCTTGAAAGTGCTTAAAGAAGGAGCTCTTCTGCTAGATTCTTGAAGGGTTTAGATCTTGGATATTAACTTAGAAATATAGCAGACAATTTACTATACTATGTGTCTCCTTGTAAGTAACCCTGTCTAGTGAATCAAGATCTAACCCAACTCCCAGTGAAGACAGACTTTTGAATATAACAGCTTACCTGAGTACTTCACTTGGGAGCATGTATCTGATTTATACAGTTGTTGAGTCCTGCAAAATATAGTTGAAGACAGTGGGGACCAGGTAAGCCAATTTTGACATTCTGAAACAGGGACACTTAGAATTAGAGACATATCACAAAAACAGACATATCAAGAAAAAAAGCCTAATGAGTGAGGATTCTGTCCACAAAGTTATGGCATAAAAGTTCTATTAACTCTTTTGACCAAGTCTAGAAAAGGAAGACAGAACCAACCTAGAAAGACCTAGAGATGGAAGTAAGTACTGAAATTTCGAACATGACTCAGGTTCAAAATTCAGTGGAGTGAGGTCAGTCTTTCTGGGTCAGACATGTCCCTGCATATATTCGTAAAAACACTGCATCAGGATCTATTTGGCCTTTTTTTTCTCATGCGAGTGCACATAGAATCATAGAATCATTAAGGTTCTAAGATCATAGTCAAACTGACAACCAAACCCCACCATGCCCATTAAACCATGTTCCTAAGCGCCTCATCTCACGTCTTTTAAATACTTCCAGGGATGGGGACTCAACCACTTCCCTGGGCCTGGTCCAATGTTTCACAGTTCTTTCACTAAAGAAATTTTTCCTCACGTCCGTCCTAAACCTCCCCTGGTGCAA
>NW_008794089.1:3389282-3404237 GCF_000699145.1 Aptenodytes forsteri
TCCAGTCGTCCGGGACCTCCCCCGTTAACCAGGACTGCTGATAAATGATGGAGAGCGGCTTGGCGAGCTCCTCTGCCAGCTCCCTCAGCACTCTTGTGTGGATCCCATCTGGCCCCATAGACTTGTGAGCATCCAGGTGGCGTAGCAGGTCATTGACTGCTTCCTCTTGGATTATGGGGGGTTCATCCTGCTCGCTGTCCCTGCCTTCCAGCTCAGGGGGCTGAGTACCCTGAGGATAACTGGTCTGCCTGTTAAAGACTGAAGCAAAGAAGGCATTAAGTACCTCAGCCTTTTCCTCATCCTCAGTGACAATGTTCCCCTCCGCATTCAATAAAGGATGGAGATTCTCCTTGGCTCTCTTCTTGTCATTAATATGTTTGTAAAAACATTTTTTGTTGTCATGTGTATGACACATACAGCATCCCTTTTAATTGCTCAAGATTCTCTGTATCATGTATACTGTATAGTGTTGATATGGGAATGCGTCCCCAAAAAATGTTGTAAGATGGCATGGTTGCAAGTAGCAGCTACAACAAAAGTGCATGAGTAACTGAATAAAAGGAGAAAAATGTAAAAACAAACAAAATAATACTGAACTGTCAACTGAACTGTAAACAAAATCGTATCATAATTATGAGAAACCGTAACAATTGTTCCAAGTCTGCTTGTAGGAGTAAAAAGAATCTATTGGCAAATGTCTTAGTTACGCAGAGCCACAAAGATAAGCACAGAGCTGAGAATTTCTCCGAGAATTTTCAGTGGAATTTCAGTGGCATGATGGGCATTTTATCACTATTCATACCTTTAAGACAGTACTCTGCTTCCCAAGAAGAAAAATATTATTTACAAGTATAGCCTGTTATTTGTACTTATAAATCAGTGTATGTCATGCTTTGCTTTAGTAACTGATTACAGAAAGAAATGAACATACAGTTATGTAGGATCTTATGGTAATTCAGAATATAAAGATGTAAATGCTTCTAATAACACGCAAACTGTATATATCAAAGGAAAATTGTTCTGGTGTCAGTTTTAATGAGGACTACAGTTACTTTTCAGCACTGGTGTTTAATGCTTACAAAGTTTTGGTTTCTTTCTTTCCGTCTTCCTTCTGCCCCAAGCAGACATTTCAGCTAATTTAAATGAAAATGATTATATCATATTCCAGGAGATTCTTGTCCTTTTGATTCTGTCAGAGGAGCAAGAGGGGAAAAACAGATATCTTATTCCCATATATTCTGGAGGGCAAATCCATACTAATATCTGAGATGGACCCATGAAGAGTTGAAAAGACGTGAATACATTTTGCCTGATGTTTTGTGATAGAAGGGATGTGGAGACCTTAAGGGCAAGGATCAGAACTTGCTTCTGTATAATGTTCTTAATATTTTTCAAGGGAAGATTTAATGGACTAGCAGAGACATTTGCAACACATGTAATTTGCAGCTGGCGTATGTAAAAGTCTAGTATGGAGGGGAGCTCCCTTAAAACTGCCCAGAGGCTGTGGGTAAAGACAGAGAACCTGGAGAAGTTTTGGTTCCCTGCAGTTTTTATTGCACATTATGTGTTTTGACCACTTTCGTAGATATAAATGGAATAAATATTCAAACCATTTGTAAGAATGAGCCTCAAATGTAAATCTCGACATGTGTTATATATGCCTTTAATAAGAAGAGAGAGAGTGGTACGCATAAAACAATGTTTATAACACAACCGATGGCAGGAAAAAATTTCAGTGATGGATCTCTAATTTCTTTTCAGTAACAATAATGTTTTCATAAACCATATTAAAATAGTCCAGCCACATTGTATACAGTGAAATATCTCTTAGATTGTTAAGGAGCATTTATGAAATCTGACTTTTGTAGAAAGGCACAACAAATACTTTCAAATAAGGAACCTGATATAGCCACAGATTCACCCTTCAAAGCTTTGTATTGTTCCAGATTTGTTTAAATTGCATTTAATACACATAATCAATTCGGCTGCCAAATGGATTTTGTACCTAAAGCCTGAGTTTCTGGGAATTAGCGTAATTTCTGTGACTTGGGTAATTTCATGCTTGAAATAATAAGGGACCTCACTCTCATAAATTTAGCGAAGATGGGGAAAAAATATAACATGAAAATAACAGACATTGACTCCTAGGGACATAATATTAAATAAACAAACACCAGCAACCTTACCCAGGGTTGAATCGTTAAACATATTTTTGCCAATGATTTCAGGGAACTAGAGGTGGAGCTAGAATGCTTTGTTGTCTGACTGCAGGACCAGGGAGAGTAGGAATTTGGATATTTAAGTTTATTGACTTCTGCGTAATTCTTCATTATTTCAGATCCATCCTAAACAATTACTTTTTTTTTTTAGTTATCAAGTTTATTTCTAGAGAGGACGAACCCTTCAGAAGTTAGGTCTTAAGGATTTTTAGTTCCAAAGGTAACATTTTGTCCAAATCAGAGATACAGATACTAATGTCTTTAATTGGTACTGAATGATGAATTTTAGAATACACAAAATCTGTCAGTCTTAATCACCTGGTTAGAGTTTTTAAAAGTCACAGCAAATTAAGCCATGAAATGCATGTGACTTGAATGGCACATAGAAAGTAGAGCTGTCAGTTAATTATTTATTTTCTTTGACTGTTAAGTGTGATCTCTTGGCTGACGTCAGATGAATTTAAAAAATTGTGGAGCTTACAAAACTGTCCAATGAAATTGATTGACTAGAAATTCAATCTGTAAAGAATGGATTATTTAGAGTATGATAATCTTGTATCAGAATGTCTTCAGGTCTTTAAAAGCTAACTATCACATGTATTTAGATAATTTGGACTACTAGTTTACTAGTAGTAGTTTTACTAGTTTACCAGTTTACTCTTTCTCCAGACAAACTATAAATTATTTACCCTCTGGTGTTCATTAAAGCATCTGCACTTCCAGTCCATAAAATCAGCACAGTAATATGCATCTAACATTATTTTTAATAGTTATTAATACATGTTCAGTTAAAGACATTTCAGTCATTGATCTAGAAGTCAGGACTACTCATGTTTTGCAATGGATTGTCTGTCCATATCTTTGTAATTTAAATTAATGCTATACTTGGCAGAATCATAACAGATGGTCTCATGATACCAGATAACACATAGTCTGAGCACTATCTCCAGAAGACCAGTTTTACTTTGAAGGGAACACAATGCCTTCACAGGGAGGCAGGATCACAATATGAATAACTAAGATTGTTGCTGAATTATGTGACTGCTCATAAGATCAGTAAGGACTTAAGAGATACACCTAATTGATTGCTGACATTCAGATATGCATAGAATATACATGAACCTTCCACTCCTCAACTGCAGATTGAGTCACCCAGTCCACTGGGTGACTTAGATCTTAAGGATTTTTAGTTCCAAAGGTAACATTTTGTTCAAATCAGAGATACAGATACTAATTTCTTTAACTGGTACTGAATGATGAATTTTAGAATACACAAAATCTGTCAGTCTTAATCACCTGGTTAGTCCACTGGGTGACTTTACTGATTTTGCTGTTAATTCAATTTCCGGGAGCAAAGGAACAGTTCATGAGAACTGCAGTTTGAATCATCAGGCATAATATTCTTCATTCCAGCCGCAAGAGGCTGCCCATTTCTCCTTGAGGTTCCTGGCTGGGTGCTAGCCACAGTGGGGCAGCTAACCTGTATTAGAAGTGCAAGGACTTGTTTTGTGCAAGTGCAAGTGCAAGGGTTGATGCCCTAAAGACCTTGTTGCAAAGAACTGGGAATTTTTAAGCTGATTGATAAGAGCTTTAGGGCAGGCCTAGGACCTTTTTCCAGAAGTGATTATAAAATGGTCTGAAATGTTTCAGTGAAAGTTTTGGCAGGGAGTTGGCCAGCTGACTGAGAAGGAAACTGCGAATACACAGGGGGAGTTTTTAGCTTCCGTTCATAAAGGTCAGAGCTGATATAAAAACTAATCAGAACCCTTAAGATGTGCTCATTTGATCAGGGACTGGGTATGCATTGACTGATACTAAGTAGGGGATTGTTAACTGTAAGGAAACTCAACTGGGGATTTGGGAAAGCAGGTCAGCTAACCTCAGCCACTTCCTTTTGGCAAGCATCCATTGCACAAGTTCTTTCCAGAGGATGTCCTAACAAACCAGAATTAAATAAACCAGAATTAGAAGTAAATTTGGATGCCTAACCTAAAGATCTCTTCTCAGCTATGGTGTTCTTACTTTCATGTGCAGTAAATAAATACAACCATTCCCATCTTTTTAACATTCATGTGGGGGTTATACTGTCCTGTTCTAACCCCAGACTGAGAGTCAACTGAGAGGGTTGGGGGTTTATACCATGACTGTCTGGGTTCCTGCTGCATGAACTAATGAAGGTGTAACCAAATTAAGGCTCGTGTTTTGTATCTTGGCTTTTTTAACTGCATGTGTGGGCTATTAAGTCCTCATGCCATCTTTGAGTACCAGTATGTCATAGGTTTTTTTTAAAAATATATATGTAAAAAGTTCTCTTAGTGAGTGACTTTCTAGCAATTTATAGAACAAACAACATTTTCCCCCAGGCAGTTGGTATCTAATTTTCATCTGGATACTTATTTTTTACAACAAATATATGAAAGCAGCTTCTCTTTCAAATAATAAGAGGGACATTATGCTTCAGATCAGTTTTTATACAAGGAATAAACCAGAAAATGAATCAAACCACTATTTTGCATTCAACTGATCATTTAGTAAACAAGCATAGAAAATTAGAACCCTATTGATACGATAATAGATAAGTACAACTGTCCTATTTTCTGGATCACAAAATTTTCATTAAAAATAGTAGAATACTAAGCCAACCACAGTCTCACTCCCCACTCCTCTTAATTGCTGAGCATTATGGAATTTTGTTCTTTTTGTCAAATTTCTACTAAATTAGACCTGATCATTACAACCCCGAAGCATACAAAATTAAGCCCCTGTTGATAAAATAGTGCAGGAAAAAAAATATTACTTTCCAGAACACCATCTTTCAATACCACATTATCAGATAAACTTTAAAAGTAATTTCATTTAAAATTCATCTGTAATCAAACTAGGAAGTTGATCTTATCTGAATCATTCATTTTTTCGTTAGTTTTCCCAATCCCACCCCCTTCTTATATAAATTGGCTCTTCAAATAAACAGTTTGTCAAAAATCAAATAAATTTTTTTAATCCCCTTTCAAAAAGCTTTCAGAGAAAAGAAATTAAAAAGCATATCCTAAACTGCACTTTGACACTATATAATTTTTTTCTTTGTAGCCGAAGAGGTTGTAAGTCTGTATGGGAAAGCACAGGTTCATTTTCCATTGTTGTAATGTTTCCCTTTTATTTTCAGCATACTGACATCAATACCATATTTTGATGTCCAACTTTATGATGACAATGATCTGGGATTTTTTTCTTCTTTTTAAATTATAACAAACATTTCTTTATTCCTTATACATAGCATAACATCAAAATAGACAATCTTCATAGATTTACTGTTGATAGATGACATTTGATATAAAAGATGTTCACAATCTCATCCAACTGTTTTGCAATGGAGGAAGTTTGGGTGCATGGTGAATGGGTGTTGAATGTTACAGCAATCGCTTGATTGACTTCAGAGTGCCCGATATTTAATGTAGCTAACACAGTTAATGTTTTGATGCTGATTTAAGAAGTAAATGTACTCTTCTGCAGCATGACGGTATGTATTTGGTCTATCTGGGACGGAGATAATTTTCTTCACAGCAGCCCAAATGGTTCTGTGTTTTGGATTTGTGACTAAAACGGTGTAGATAACACACCAGTGGACTGGTTATCATTGAGCAGTGCTTGTATGGGGTCAAGGCTTTTTGTTTTTCCCACTCTGCATCCCCATCCCCAGTGAGTAGGCTGGGGGTGGGCAAGAAACTGGGAAGAGACACAAGGAGGAGGGAGTGGGGACATTCATGTTTATGGTGTTTGTCTTCCCAAGTAAGTGTTATGCATGCTGAGTGCACAACTTTTGCTTCACCTGATAAATTGTTGTTATCTTGATCCTTGTGTCTTTCTACCTTCCTTCTGTTTTCTCCCTGTCCTACGGGACAGGGGAATCAGTGAGCAGCTATGTGGGTGCTTGGCTGCTGCCCAGGGTCAACCCTTAACACCGTATTTTGTTAGGTTGTCATCTCAGAAAAACAATACTTGATATATTCCCTACTTCATTGTAATATTTAACAAAAGTGTATGTTCCATCATGCATTAAGATTAGTTGGTTCTAGTGAATAAACAACTTGATGAAAGATATTCCAGGCTCATTTAGATACTTTACACCATAGACATTTATTATCAGCTCCTTGCAATGCCTCAGTTCTATTTGGCTTAGAATAGTTTTGCAGTGCACAGAAATATTTTTGATCATATTATTAATATCTTGTCAGAAGGAAAGAATAGTTTATTTAAGACTATATTCTAAACAGTACTCTGCTTTGGAGGTGTTGGGGTTTTTCCCCCACATGGAATACTAAGTGCCATGTAGTTGAGACAAAACAGTTTTTATAGATTAAATGTGTTGTACCTGATTTGAAGAATGGTGACTCACTATATTGATGAAATTCAGGACCTAATGTTTTAAAATGGACAAAAAATCAGCCAGTCTGTTAAAATATATAAATCTCTGGAAGCCAGTTTGAACAGTAGCTCTGAGTGAGATGAGATCCATTGACTCCAGTGAAATCACCATGGAGATTAAACGTGCTCTTGAGCATGGGGGTTTGCAAGGTATGCCTGGGATTTGTGACAAAACGGTGTAGATAACACACCAGTGGACTGGTTATCATTGAGCAGTGCTTTTATGGGGTCAAGGCTTTTTGTTTTTCCCACTCTGCATCCCCATCCCCAGTGAGTAGGCTGGGGGTGGGCAAGAAACTGGGAAGAGACACAAGGAGGAGGGAGTGGGGACATTCATGTTTATGGTGTTTGTCTTCCCAAGTAAGTGTTATGCATGCTGAGTGCACAACTTTTGCTTCACCTGATAAATTGTTGTTATCTTGATCCTTGTGTCTTTCTACCTTCCTTCTGTTTTCTCCCTGTCCTACGGGACAGGGGAATCAGTGAGCAGCTATGTGGGTGCTTGGCTGCTGCCCAGGGTCAACCCTTAACACCGTATTTTGTTAGGTTGTCATCTCAGAAAAACAATACTTGATATATTCCCTACTTCATTGTAATATTTAACAAAAGTGTATGTTCCATCATGCATTAAGATTAGTTGGTTCTAGTGAATAAACAACTTGATGAAAGATATTCCAGGCTCATTTAGATACTTTACACCATAGACATTTATTATCAGCTCCTTGCAATGCCTCAGTTCTATTTGGCTTAGAATAGTTTTGCAGTGCACAGAAATATTTTTGATCATATTATTAATATCTTGTCAGAAGGAAAGAATAGTTTATTTAAGACTATATTCTAAACAGTACTCTGCTTTGGAGGTGTTGGGGTTTTTCCCCCACATGGAATACTAAGTGCCATGTAGTTGAGACAAAACAGTTTTTATAGATTAAATGTGTTGTACCTGATTTGAAGAATGGTGACTCACTATATTGATGAAATTCAGGACCTAATGTTTTAAAATGGACAAAAAATCAGCCAGTCTGTTAAAATATATAAATCTCTGGAAGCCAGTTTGAACAGTAGCTCTGAGTGAGATGAGATCCATTGACTCCAGTGAAATCACCATGGAGATTAAACGTGCTCTTGAGCATGGGGGTTTGCAAGGTATGCCTGGCTGGGCAAAAGATACTACTAAGATTGTCGGCATGGGTTCAGTGAATTTAAGAGACTAAGTTTGTGCATGCAGTTAGGAAAACAGACACTCATCATCCATGAGGAGACCTTACGTACACCTCAGAGGCTGGTTCTGCCCTCTTGTCACAGTGACTGTACTTCAGAATCAAATGGCTTGGTGGGGTGCCTGATGCTAAACTGGGTAAGAGTGTCTTTGATGACAAATCTAGGTCTACTTAAATGAAGGAGAAAAGGAATAATAAAGACAAGGCAAAAGGAGCATCCACTTGTCTCTTAACTGACAGTGCCACTTGTCACTGAGTTGGACTGGAAAGGAGACTAGTATGCTTGAGGCCTGTTTGCTGGTGTTGCTATGCTGGCAGACGGGAAGACAGGTTCCAGTGGTGCAGAGTGGACGGACCTACTTGGCTGGTAAACAAAAGGACCTGGAGGAAAGAGTGAAGTGAGAAGGGGAGTGGGTGTACGTGTTTGCCAGGAGAATCAAGACATCAGCCTATTAGATTTCAAGGAAGCTGAATCCGTCATCTCTAAGTATGATCCAAAGCACTTCTGAGTTAGTCTTCTAACTCTTTTCATGGTTAATCTTCGATCTAGATATCTGTAAGACATCTTTTTTTTCCTCCCTTCTCTAATTTCCACTAAAGCCAGGCCACAACAACAGAAGAATGGGGGAAAGAATGAAGTGAAGCAGGGTAAAAAATAATTAGTACATCGCTTGCTTTTTCAAAGTACTTGTTATTAGAACTGCTAATTAAATACAGCAGAAGGCCTGTACTTAATAAAAAAAGAAGGGCTGTAATAAAACACTTCTTTTTGCACTTAGAATCAAGACCATTGCATCAATTGACATCCAAAGGATACTGCTTGCATTAAAAAACAAACAAACAAACAAATAACACTATGTGAAGAAGTTATAATGTGGAATATGTATTTTGGTGAAACCAAACATTTTTTATTTTCATATTCCAGCATATGATTAAAGCAGTTTCCAACATATTTTTTGGCATGCAGCTTGACCTACTTTCACACTTCTAAGGTTTAACAGAAAATATTACTTGTATTATATTCCTTCTTTATAAAAATCTATGATACCAATCTTTAAGAAAACTGCACTAAGCTATAACTGGTATGTAGGTAATTTAAGTTATAATAATTTATAGCTGAATAATAGCATTCCATGATTAGGAATCTAGTAATAGTGTATAGACATTGTGCTCAAAGCAATAATCATTACTCAAGTAAGCAGGACCTG
Source organism: Aptenodytes forsteri (assembly GCF_000699145.1). NCBI lineage: Eukaryota > Metazoa > Chordata > Aves > Sphenisciformes > Spheniscidae > Aptenodytes > Aptenodytes forsteri. Next base: position 3,398,352 of record NW_008794089.1, read on the forward strand.
CAAAGTCATCTATACTTGTGTAAATAAGAAATTACCTACATTTCTAAGGAATGAAGGATCGAATCCATACATGACTTAATCATAATACCTTCTTACACTATTTAAGGCTTTTTATGCGCATGCTGCAAAGGAATAAATGGAGATCAATGAGGTACTTGATTTGCAAAAGGCATATGAGGCAGTAAGTCAAGTGGATTGGTTCCTACTGTCCTTTTAGTATCAGATTGCTAGACAATATCATTTTTGCCCAAAAACCTCTTTTCTTACTGTCATGCAGCTTTTCTTCTTCTTTCCAAAGTGTGAAAAAAGAACCTGAAGTGTTTTTTCTTGGGAGAGCAACCACTTAAAATGCTGAACATGAAGGTGTAAAACTAAAAGATTAATTCTAACGAATGGTTTAATATTGAACTATTAATCTTATAATTGGGGTTTCTCTTTCAGACTTTAGAAGAAGTATATGTATCCATAGACTTGTCTGTTTTTCTCCAGTAGTATATAGTATATAGGATTATAAAAATACTATCTCTCTGCACAAACCTTGCTTTGCTCCCTATTAATGTTATTATTCACCATTACCTCCCTTTGCCTGACAGCAAAGTCCTGTGACACCTGAAATTGAATGGTAAGTGCTGACACACAAAGGTACTTTCCAACTAAATTTATGGCAAATGAACAGATTATAATGTATTCGGCACAAACTGGGATAAGACAATGCCAGCCCTGAAGATCCTCTCTGTTAGCTAACATTGTATAGGTAAAGGACTAGTAGTATTCTCAACAGCATTATAAGCACATCCCCAGGTCTGTTTCATCCTCTTTTAGGGGTTGAAATGGTATCCGTCCTATTCTCTTTTTTTCCAATTCTGGGCAAATGAATTAATTTCTTTATGCTACAGTTGAAAATGATTTAGAAGTTTCAAGCCACTGTAGTGGCATAAGAGATGAAGTAATTTTCTTGCTGAGCACATTGATGAGAAAAAGAAGAGGAGAATAAATTAGGGACAGGACACATTACAATTTCATATTTAGATGCTACCGAGATTTTGTTACACTTGGGTTTACTACCTCCCCCTTCTCAAGTTGTGTTGACAGACAAAATGGATTTTGTTCAGTTCAAGGGTTATTAACAATTAAAGAGTGCATCGGTCCTTAAGAGAAGTAGCATTTCTTGTGGGTGATTTTGTTATGGAGAAAATATAGTCAAACAGATACTAAAATTTAAGGCATAGCACAAAAAAGTATCATCTGTTTGGTTGACTTTCAGTGTGCCTTGTGTTCCTCACTGTCTAAGATATTAGAGAAACAATGGTGATATTAAGATTATAAATCCAGTGGAAATGGAATTTTGACACCTATCACCTACAGGTTTCTTTGAAAGTCTTCAAAACCTTTGACAGTTTTGGAAATAACCCCTGAAGTTGAAGCTTCAAAGCATTTTGAAAATGAGCTTCAGTGTATTAGGTTTGAAAACTCTGCTGTGTTTTTTTTCTTTCTAAATGTGAAACACTTATCCTCAGACTGCAGGGAAATTCATTCCCCTCCTTGATCATGCTCTTTTTTAGTTTCACTTTGTATATCTACTATATATTCTATTCTATTCTACTTAGTATTATAACATAAATATGTATTAAATAGCTTTTATCAGTGGTGTTCCCAAAAGTGAAATAATGCGTAGTGCATTTTTTGTTTAATAATGTCATCTCTTGGTCCATAGCCAAACTTCTTGTCCTCTGCAGTTTACAGCCTTACCTCAACATATATAAGTGAGAGTGTGTCATGAATGTCTCAAGATCCACTCCCATTCTGAATTCCATCTCTTCCATCTTTTCACCTACTCACATGTCATGTTTACTACAAAACGTCTGGAAAAAATCATATTGAGGTGTGGTCTAAAGTATGCAGTGATTCTGGCACCAAAACATTGGAAACTGTTAAAAGCTTTAAAGACAGTGAAACTGCAATACAGCTGTCTTTCCCTCTCTCTTCCTGCCACAGCCTGCCAAAAGCATGCAGTGGGCAAGTTAAATAGTTTTGTTTAAGAACAAGAAGTGAAGTGATTTGTAGCAGCTTGAATCTGTTTGTGCAAGCATAATGTTTACTGAAATTCTTTACAGTACATTCCCAGGGGCTATGGAAATTGGTCCAAGAACAAGCTCTGCTATGTTGCTGCCCCACTCTACTGTCAATATCAGCTCTTCTCAGACAGAGAGAGGTCTCCATCTTCCTCTATCTGAAAACAATTCATAGCTTTCAGGAGGAGAAAAGCATTTTTCTCTGCTGAAATGTAAATGTGGGGAATACAGTGATATAATTCAGAGAAAAATAAAACCATTGTAGCCTTCATAAATTGAAATGTTTGGCCACTAAGCCTGAGAATTGGATAAAAATGTTGTAGCACTAAACTTTATTGTTTATTCCTCAATCAGCTTAATCTGTCTTAGATTTTGATTCAAATGCTTTGAACATGTGTCTCCACCCCAAAACCCTTCAACGGTAAGAATCTTTATCATTATCTGTCCTTTTCCATGGTCCTTACGATTCTTCACCACTTTGAACCTGCCACTGTAGGATGTAGGATAACAAAAATGTTGAAAACATTGGCACAGCATTTGTTGCATTAGCATGCAAATTAGCTATCATTTTTCAGGAAGCTGATTCATGAAAGTATTTTATTTTCCCAGTTGACTTTTGATGTTGATCTTGATCTTAAATGTAATTTAAGAAGAAAATAAATTGTTTTTAAAACTATTAAGTTTGTGTCATGAAAAACCAAACTGTATTTACCAAATGATTTGAGGACTTTTTCCATTTGTATGTTTGTGAGGGATCATTTTTATAAATACCCGAATATCCATGTGTTTTTCTATTTCCAACTTGCTTCATAGAAAGAGCTGAAAACATATTGGAGGGGAGATTTTTCATATTCTTATGAGTGATACTCACCATGTACACCACCTAACAGGAAGGGCATAAAAGTCAGACTTGATTCACACATTTCCTAGGCATCCACTACTATTCTCTCTAATGATCATCATTGCTGCAATCATGGTCTAATTACTTATTTTCAGTTCTGAACTTTACTGTCTTTAAAATTGTTGTCTACTTCTAGAGAGTAAACTGACCGATTCGTGGTTTTTATGGAGCACTTGCCCTCTTAAAAATCCTGTTTCATATGGAGCTATTCCAGCAGAAAACCACCAAGATGTCTGATGTCTGGATGCACACAATGTAGGAAGAGAGGCTCAGAGAAATGGTTTTGCATAGCCTTTAGTATAGAAAGCTAAGGAGAGGTAGATATTTCTATTGTATTCAACTACCTAATGGTAGAGTGCAGAGAAGATGGAGCCAGGCTTTTTCCAACAGCAGGAAAAGAGGCAACAATCCCAAGTTGCAACAAGCAAAATTCTGCGAAAATATAGGAAAACAAATACTACAAAAAATTTCATAGTGAGAGTAGGAAAATATTGGAACGGGTTGTCCAAAGAGGTTAAGGAATCTTTGTCCCCAGAGATACTCAGTATTCAACAGGACGAGCATCTGAGCAAGGCCTACATCTGCATACTGGAGATAGCTATATATCCCTGCAAGCCTGCCAGAAAGGACATTGTGGAATTCTATCTGGGCTTTGAGGATATGAAACAGGAGGGCAGAGGCAATGGAGCCAATCAGGTAGGACCTAAGGAACATAATGGTTGTGACAAGGTTAACGGGAGAATGGGCCTGAAGCCCCAGACGGGGAGTTTCTCCATGCGTGAGCTCCGTGTCAAATAAGTCCCATTTGACACGGAGCTCACACATGGAAAGGAACACAGCTAAGCTACCCTGAAGTCCCTGAAAGTTTGCAAGAAAGGAAGCAAAAGCTTCATCTAACAAAAATGCAAACTGCCATTAGAGTGATGAAGGGCTTGCCCACCACTGGCTGTGGCAAAACCTTAAACTGCCCTGAAACCAACTGCTTACCTGTCCTTTTAGTAACTAGTACACATGATTGTTCAAATTAACAATTGGAATGTATGCCACATGAGACCTGTGAAGTAGGAATTGTATTGGTTTGTGCTAGAACTATTCCTTCTAGATATCTACAGATTCTCTTCTCATCCCACACACATGAAAGACAAAGGAGACTTGGAGGGTGTTCCCTCTTAATAATGTAGCTGGGAGTATGTGTACATGAGGACTTAGATTCTATATTAAAATGGGATAAAGGAGCATTAAGAGTGCTCACTTCTGCGCAACCCTCTGATTTTTGCCTCCCTGGAGAACTGTACTTTTCTATGTGGAAACATGGTGGAAAACACAAATGTGCAGCTGTACAATTCATAATATGGCATATAAATCAGGTTTCCATGCTGATTCCTTCCAGTTTATGTTCTGAGTTTATGCCAGTGTCTCCACTACTGTTGATGTGTGTCTGGTTCCTAAAGACAAAGTAAGAATGGACAAAGATATTCAAGATGACTCTGCCCTATTTCTGCTTGTTAGGGCTCTGAAGACAGTTTAGGGAAGTTGATTTATTTTACCTCAGGTGCTCCCTGAAGGAAATTACTGCTAGGATAATACAGTTCTTTAAAATACTCAGTAGCCAGCAGCTGTGTGGCTAAGTAGAACAGTTTCAGCCTAATATTTAAGGAACTGTAAATTTATGAAGCAACGGTGATACTTCTATTAAAAATTAATATATTTTCCATGAGAACAGCAGCTAAATTATTGCTGGTTTTTGTATTAAATACATGTAGCATTTGTTTAAAATGTTTGAAACATCTAATATGTTGCTTTATTAATTGGACATTTTTAATATCCTACTTAGCAATTACCACCTTTCCATAAGTGCCATTCAAAGAAGGATTAGTAAGTGTGATCCATGTCTATGTCAATACGCTACTTCGTCTTCCATCACTGATGGCCAAGGCAGTATCCTTTTTTAAAAGTCTTCCAACAGTAATTAATGTCATCTCTGCAATTGTAACTTCTCATTCAAATATTACAAAATAAAAGTGAGAGTTATTGACTTAAAAAACAAAAAATACATTTACAATAAAAATATGTAAATAAATGCATCCAGACACATACCACATAAAAATACCGTATTCAACATGTAACACTCAGGTTGAAATAATAATTGCCCTAGATGTCTTCACCAGCATCACTACTTATTTTAAGTGGTGGCTTACAATCAAAATCTGACTTAGGTGGCCCTTTATCTCAGTGTGTCAAATTGGACTTTCAGGAATATCTGAAATTCTATGTTTTTTCAGTTTCTGATTGTCATTTTTTCCTGTACTTTTACAAACTCTGCCACTTTACAGCTATATCCAATGAAATAGTAACAATAACAGCAACATCTGATTTACCAAAGCTGAGTCTATAAAAATTGTAATCAATATAGAGCAAAACAATGTTCTCTCCATGTTCTCTGCTACTTTGTCTAAAAATGCTAATTAATTTAACTGATTATTAATTTATTAATTCATTCATTAAATTTAACTGCTGATGACCAAACTTAAGAAACTCAGATGTCCAGGTTAAAAGTCTGGTGGGATGGTAGACTCACTTCATAATAAATGTGGAAATTCCTCCAGTGCATCTTCCCACATGAAGTCTAAATTGGTCTCCTGCATTACTTATCTTTCTTCCACTGACTAGAACAGAAATCTAAGGTAACTAGACTACCTACTATGATTTAGGCGTCTTAGTTAAACATCTAGAGTGAATGATATTAATATAGGTCTTGTGGTTTAACCCAGCAGGCAGCTAAACACCACACAGCCATTCGCTCACTCCCCCCACCCCCAGGGGGATGGGGGAGAGAATCGGAAGACCAAAAGTAAGAAAACTCGCGGGTTGAGATAAAAACAGTTTAATAATTGAAATAAAATAATAACAATA
>NW_008794089.1:3404451-3406723 GCF_000699145.1 Aptenodytes forsteri
GTCCTTGACTAGTGTAAGCACTACTTAGCAACCACTAAAGCATCAGTGTGTTATCAACATTATTCTCATCCTAAATCCAAAACAACACAGCACTCCAGCTACTGGGAAGGAAATTAACTCTATCCCAGCCAAAACCAGGACAACAGGCTTAATATTTTTGATCAAGACAAACAAGCAAGGAAAAACTTTAACTTCTTTTGGATGCCCCAAATACTTTTTTTTCTGGTTAATTCGAGTTCAGTATTAAAGTTTCAGGTGTGTTATTTTTGTATCCTACTACCTTTATCTTATTAGCTTTCTCCATGTGTACTAAGAATGGTCAAGTTTTACATCACAGCAGTGCCCACACCATATTTCAATGGAGACTGTAAATAAAACAGTGTGCATCACTTAAACATAGACTTATTGCACAAGTAAACTGTTTCTTTGCAGAAGGCATAAATATTTAACATTTAGACATAACATTTTTTTTTGGCATCTCATTGCAATACTATTTCATGTTGAAAAGTGGTCTTCCCTTTCTTTTCTTTCTCTGCCACAAGTGTATTATGGCTTTTCATACCTTTGGTAGTCACGTCCAGTTTTAAAACCAATGGGAATTTTGCCATTCAGAACACACAAAGTTCTGGGTCATCGAAGGTGATGTCCTGTGTTCACATGCAACTGTTTCATACAATTTCATTTCTAAACAGACGAAGTTTGAAAAGTTAAGAACTTTTGTTATTTCTGTTCGATTTTATATCAATGAGGTTAGGACTTATTTAGTGCATTAAGTGCCCAGGACATGCAACGTAGACCCACATCTTGCAAACTGACACGTGATAGAAAGATCAGCCAGGAAAGATCAGTTTGAAAGACTGGAGTCTTGCAAACCAGTGGTGACGTTAACCTACACTTCCTTGAAGCTGTTTTTGGCCTATCTGTTTTCTGGCATGACCAGTTAGCCTCTTGGGGGTCCTGTCTGTCTTCAGGCCCATTCATCTTACTCTGCTAAATGGTTAAATGCACACAGTTTTGGATTTTTCTCTTTTTCTCCCTGGAGAATTCTCCTTAAACTGAGGAGAGGTATGTAGTTCACATGTAAGGTCAGGACAGACACAGTCCCAAATAGTCATCAGATGGTGAATTTGTTATCACCACCATTCTTCAATGAACTTGATCTGGAAACAGAAGCAGGGCATAAGAAGTCAATAATCGGTTCCACTAGCAGACCTTGAAGCCAGCTGGGCCCTAACACATAATCATGGTTCCCAGACTGATCCAAAGTGATTTTTTAAGAGAGGTTGTAAACTTGTTGCCTATAATTGCTCACAACAATTGGTCACAACAGTTACCAATCTGAAAGAATCCACTAAGAGTTAATTTTATTCTTACATTCTGTAGCAAAGCATAGCAAAAGTCTTCTCTCTCTTAATGAGATAAATCTCATTTTGAGATTTCTAAATGATGTCCAAATGAGATAACCTCTTAATCATTTCTCACACCTATCTCCTAAATGACAGTGTATGGGCCTGATCCAAAGCCTGGTGGAGTCAATGAGATTTTTACCATAAAATTCAACAGGATTTGCATCAAAACATCACTAGGTTATTATAAATAAAGCCATAAATTCCAGTCTGTAATAATACAGCTCACCACCTCCATGTGTAGCACAAGTGTAAAAAGCGTATTTAAAATCTAATGAGATTAATTTAAATTAAACCAGATGTGGCTTTTTTTCCCCCCCAAGTTAAAAAGGGTTCAGGCCCACACTTTGTATTTTTTACCATATTCTCCTGGCTTAGCTGAATGTTGCATTCTCCCCTCTCTTGGCTGAAGCCGTGCCCTGTGTAGAACAGAGTGTAAGATTCAGCGATGATAACCCAGTGTCCTGGTTTTGGCAGGGATAGAGTTAATTTCCTTCCTGGTAGCTGGTACAGTGCTGTGTTTTGGATTTAGGATGAGAACAAAGTTGATAACGCACCGATGTTTTAGTTGTTGCTAGGTAATGCTTACACCAGTCAAGGACTTTTCAGCTTCCCATGCTCTACTGACTGAGAAGGCTGGAGGTGCACAAGAAGCTGGGAGGGGGCACAGCCAAACTGGCCCAAGGGACATTCCATACCATGTGACGTCATGCTCAGTACATAAACTGGGGAAAGCTGGCCGGGGGGGCTTCTGCTCGGGGACTGGCTGGGCATCGGTCAGCGGGTGGTGAGCAATTGTACTGTGCATCACTTGCTTTGCGTATTATTATTATTATTATTATTATTATCATCATCATCATCATCAT
>NW_008794089.1:3413301-3448366 GCF_000699145.1 Aptenodytes forsteri
GGGGGGGCCGCTGCTCGGGGACTGGCTGGGCATCGGTCGGCGGGGGGTGAGCAATTGTACTGTGCATCACTTGCTTTGTGTATTATTATTATTATCATATTATTATTATCATTTTATTTCAATTATTAAACTGTTTTTATCTCAACCCACGAGTTTTTCTCACTTGTGCTCTTCCAATTCTCTCCCCCATCCCACCGGGTGGGGGGGAGTGAGTGAGCGGCTGCGTGGTGCTTAGTTGCCGACTGAGATTAAACCACGACACCCAGCAAGAATCTGATTGTGTGCTCAAATGCTGAAGTGATCCTTCAGGGAAGAGGTCCTGAGTTTCAATCCCTCTTCTAAAATTGATGGTACATTTTATCAGATCACACTTTAATGTGAAATACAGAAAGTTGTTTTTATTTTAGGGTTTTTTTGAGTGAATCGTCTCCTTAGTTGTAAACATCTGTATTTTGCTCAAGTGAGGTACTTAAGATCTTTTCTGGATCTAATTCCAAATGCCCTGAAAGCCTAATCACAGATTCTTGCATAATAGCCATACATTATGTTAAGCACTGTTTCTACATTAGAGAAAGGCTATTTAACTGTATTAAGAAAATACAAATATATGTGCTACAAATTTAACTTCAGCAGAGATCACCTTAATGAGCATTACAATAATATTCTCTTAATGTTTAAAATGATGCATTATAATCCCATAAGTACTGCACTTCTACCAACCTGTGAATTATTAATAAGGTGATAATCATGTTAATGAAGCTGTCTTATTAGGTCTTGATGGATCTTGTTAACATGCCAGTTAACTGTCTGTTGATGTGGAGGGGAAAAGTGCTTTTTTGTGCTCGGAAGGGTACTAGAGAAGTTAATATTTTCCTAACAGAGTTTATTGTGACTTTTCCTAGATTTTATTTTTTTTAAAAAAACTGCTTTTCAGGTTAAATATTGTGATTACACAATCAAAGTCCAGCTTGTCAGTTTTACATGTCTTTATGACACATGAAGAAGTGATGGCATAATATAATTAATGGGTTACTGTAAAATAAACCTTATTGAAAGTTAACCATAAATTAGTAACCCAATATGTTAATCAGTAATGTGACCACTTGAGGCAAATCTCGCTTAAAGCAACAACAACAACAAACCAATAAAAAACCACAGAATGCAACTGCTTATTTTCATTGTCCTAGATATTTCTTCAAGCATGTTAATGTTCTGGAGTGTCAAAGAAGTGGAGGGAAAGAAATATGTCCCTGCAATTCAGAAATAACGAATAGCATAAAGACTGAGTCAGTTCAGTTTGATAAACCAAAAATCCATCATCCATCTCTCTCAAATCTTAATGCAAAAAACCCAAACCACATTAATATATTTTTTTACTTAGAAAAATAAGGCAATTTGTTTGTTTGTTTGCATTTTGCATCTTTAATACTGGGTTCTCCCCAGCAGCTTGAAATACACAGAATAGAAATCTGTTTCCACAATGTTTTCAGTCCAAGTTGCAAACCTTGGAGATGTGTGCAGTTTGGATTTCAGCTTCTAATACATGTCTGTCTGAAGTTTGAGGAACTTATCTCAAAGAAACTGAACTTCCAGAAATGCATTACAAAACTTGTAATAACTAAGCAACTTTCATCAGCTTGAGCTTTCTGTATGTTGTGATAGAATTTATTTTTTATTTCATTATTTTTACAGCTTTATTCCAGGCCTCTTGGAACAGTAATAATTAGAATGTATTTGAGGTTGCAGACAGGACATGCTGAGAAACAAATATTATTCTGAGTGTAGCAAATTTTAATAGATTTTGCTGCTGATTGTTGGAGCACAGTAGCTTTTGTACATTAGTGGATAACGTACAAGATGCACATTTTGTGGCCCAGCTACACTAATGCCAACATTGGTGTAATCTGAAGCAGCAGGCCATGTTCTTATCTTGAAGCAAAAGGACCAGGATATCATGGTAAGCTGAAATCTTGTGTGACATTGAGATGCTAAGTAAGTGGGGTGATCTGATCTTGGAGATAGGGCCTGAAATTCCTATTTCATAGAAATACAGAAAAAAAAAAAAAAAAAAAAAAATAGTAACAAAAAATGGAGTAAAATTTTGCTGGTAAAACAGAATTTCTGACACTTTGTTTTGAAAAGATGAACTGGCATAATGTTTTCACTTTCTTAACTATTATTATGTTATAATTGATGTTCAAAATAGGCCAGTATCTGCTAACATGTCAAAACGTCAGTTAACATTTTAAGGATAAACAGTGGAATAGTGGTGTACAGAGTTTCTTCTCTTCCTTTTTCCTTCCCTCTCCTTCCCCACATTATCGAAGTATTACTACTCTTAAATCTTCCCAGTAACATTTCTTAAATCTTATTTTGATCACTGAATGAAATATATTTAGTACAGCGATTAATAACATTGATAAAATGACAATAAAAAAGTAATCTGGTTAAAGTTGAGAGAAAAGTTTCTGCTATTTTTTTCATTAGATTTTTATGATGCAAATATGCAGAATGTTCTGCTTTTCATCAAATCAGCATTTTCTGATGGAAAACTGTTCCAATTTTAATCACTTTTTTGCTAGGTGGTTACAGATAATCCTCTCACCCACTCAGTAACTTGCTGTGTGCTGATTAATTCTCTGTCAGAAAGGTCTGGTTTCTCTGCACCAAATAATTTATTGAGCTCTTTATGAAATGTCTTTGAAGACTTCTCCATAGGAAAAAAATGTGAAATCAACTGCAGCCTAGGAATCTGTGACTAATGAATAACACTAGTCTGATTAATGTCAAACTAATTCAAGTCCTGCAACTAGCTAGCTGAAATAATTTTTGCTTCTTCAGGTACAAATTATATTTAAAATCCATAGAGAGTTTCTAATAATACCAAAAGTCAGTGTCTTACCTGTACAACGTGGATCTCTAATGAAACCCTGAAATGAGCAATTAAAAGAAATATGATTCGGACTTACAGTTTTTGCAATGAAATTTTATTTTTGTTTTCTAGAGTTACTCTTTTCATGTGCACTCTCATACATACTCACAATATTCATTTTCATATAGAAGCTTCCCTTAAGAAAATAATTTAAGAAGTTGATTTAGTGCACAGCAGGAGGCAAGCCTTTTTTATGGCTGGATGACTCACCGGAGAGCTCATTCCTCCACGCCACTGCCAGGACAAGTCTGATGGAACTGGCTGCTAAGAACTGCCTGGGCTGCGATTGCCACTGAATCAGTCCCTGAAGAGTCACCACCTGGAGCAGAAAAGTTTCACAAAATGCTTAACGCAATTTCAAGCGGTATTAGCTATTTAGTGACAGCCAGCAAAACTGCATGTAAAACACCCATTGACACCCATTTATCTGTTTGGGAACTGCTTCCCACAACTAAGCCTCCAGCTAGGAGGCTTCTAAGCATTATTAGTGTGTTTTAAGTATGCTATTTAATATTTGATTTTTTTCTTTGTGTTTATTATTGTTTATAATTTGATTTTTTTGCCTGCAGCTATAACCACATTTCAAGAGTAAACGGAAGTACAGCCCATATATTTAATGTCTTGAGCTTAGGTCCATAATGCCTATTACACACCCTCCCACCATGTATACTGGAACTCTGCAAACAGTAATTCGCACAGCATCCCATTGCAAATTAGTACTAAATCCACCTAAGAGATACATCACCTCATCAATGAAAGTGCTGATCCAGTAAAACTGCTACAAAATCTTATTTGATGTAATTAGTGATATTAGTGCCTTGTCAAAAGTCATTCATAATCAGTTACAGGGGCTGTTGGAAGCCAGTGACCTCAGCTGGCAGCTCTCTTGTGTGACTATGAGATGCTAAAGCCTTCTTCCACAGTCATTTCTTAGTGTTTTGTTTGGTTGTTTTTTTTAAAGTGAGGTTCCCTGGTAAGGCGGAAAGAAAAGATGTGTTTATAAAGAAAGGTGGATGGCTGAGGCGTATTATGCGTGTCTTTCTGTTCTTTCCTCATTAATCAAATACTGAGGAATATATTTATCTTTGGAAGTGAAGATCTGCTTTACTTTTTTGGCTAGTTCATAATATATTTATAATCAAAAAGGAATTTAATGCATGAAATATGCGATTTAAAAGCTATAAAGAAATTAAGAGTTGACTACACTGAAAAGAATCCCTTCTAAAATTGTAGACAGGTAATTTTGTACTTACCAAAAGACAGTGTTTGGGCCTTAAATAAAACAATACATGCTTAAACATTCCAGAACATCATATCTAAAATGATCATAGCAACAAAGAAATCCAGGTTTTCTTTACAGCAAACAAAATGAGATTATAAATTACATAATGTGCAACACAGAATGGCATTTAACCATAACTGAGTGAGCAAGTGACATAATAAAAATAAAAATTATCCCTGAATGCTTTAAAATATTTTGTTTTCTTTTATTTTTCAGAGATTTCATAGACTCCAACCATTTGTTTCAGAAGTTAAGTATATATATTATGGATGTAAATTAATTTTGGTGGGAAATCTAGAGAGGAGTTTGGGTCTCATGTTGGGAGGGGGCTCAGATAATGAAAATCTTACGTAAAAGGAGTAGGAGAAAAAATTGTTGATTCCAATGGTACACCTTTTCCCTTGGAAAATTCCCACAGGGGATTCTGTGTATCGAAGGATTGAGAGGCTGAGCCATTGTTATTTGCAATTCTTTATTATACTCCTCCACATAACTTAATGTGATGTCTTGTCCTGGAAGAAGCAGCAATATATTTTTCCTTCCGAACTAAATAGCTGGCCATAGTTACCATTTCAGAATTAGCATGTCGTGCTGCAGTTGATCATACTTTTTAAGGCACTTCATTATATCTTGAGACACCTTTTATATCTTTATATATCTGAGGTGGCATTGAAGGTTTCAGCATAGAATACAGACATCTGAACTGGCTTTAACTGAGGTAGTATGGGTATAGGAAGTTCTCAAAACACAGCCATTAATACTCAACTATTTACCTTTTTGATAATAAATTGAATTATGCCTTTATCCCAGAAAGGGGTGAAGAATTTGTCTGTTAATTTTGGGGCTCCACATGTGCTGGTGTCCAGCCTAAGATATCTTAAAAGAGACTGACATAAAGAAAGTACTGCCTTTTATATCTGGGCTGCCCTTAGGATACTTCAAGTTGGGCATCCAATATCAACAGCCACGCTAGAGAAAGTTGGTCCTGGTATCTACCAAAGCCGTCCTTTGCCTGCTTCCTCTCAAAAAGCTGAGTTCAATTTGAGAATACAAATGCCAGGCTAGTAATAATTTCTCCTGCCTTGGCCATACGAGGTAATGTATTGTGTAGGGAGTTTTCTGATAACTTTGCATTGAGTTTTATGATCAGAGTTTCATGGTTTCAGAGAAACAACTTCTTGTCATTGAAGGTAAAAAGTGCTAATGACTTGAAATCATTGAAATTTACATTAAAAAGAGAAGCAAGAAAGATGACCATTTAGCTGACTTTCTTTGAAAATGGGGGTGTATTTTCTGAAAAATAGCTGTGAATGCTGAATAGTTGATTTGATTAATCATTAAGTCAGCAATAACTTACTATTCTATTATGAAAAGCAGGAGTCCATTTTTGTTGCTTTTTTTTTCATACAATTCTTTACTTGCCTACACTTATGTTTTAACTTTTGACAGTGTCTGGAGTCAGAAAATGCATTCCATGTTAGATTTTACATAAATATTATTTACAAAAGGTAAGATTCCAAGCTTTTTGTAGGATGCATTTCAGTCTACACAGTCAAAAAGACAACAAAAAATAAACTGTTTTAGGTACTACAATTTGGATTCCCACAACTAAGATCACTACAGATTATGCTGAGCTGCATCTTCCTGTGATTTTTGTAGTCTATCATTTTCTGCTTTACACTGGGTTAGTTTTCTTTTGGAGCTGCTTGGCAGAAGCATCTCCATTCAGAGATAATCTGCAAACTACCATTCTTATTCTTGGCTCAGTTCCAAACTACAGTTAATCTTTCAGGATGAAATCAAGATACCCCATGTATGACTGTTGCCTATTACTGTTACCTATTACTCCCTGTTAGTATTATTGTTAGGTTGTTTTTTTCCAGTAGAATAAATTGATGGCAAACTAGGTTGCTTTTATGACATTCTATTTATTTACAATTCTGTAAAAGTGCCATGCTTTCCTGAGCACTAACTAAGCTAAACAACAAGGATGTATGTATGTATGTGTTTTCTTTTCAACATTTCTTGTCCTTTTCACATTTACACAATTTCTCTCCAAGTCAGCCCTGCACTCAGATTAATATGAAGATACTTTCAGCTTTTCAACTGTTTTCTCTTTTGGACAGAAAGATATGCTTTACTTCCTTTTCCTGAAATCTAAATGGAATGGAAATGGTTAAACTTGTACATTTCAACAAAGATTATCTTAGTTTCTAATCCAGTAATGAAAGGAGTGGTAGCAGACCATCTCAGCATTGGCTTATTAACCTTCATTTTATATTAAGTGCATAATAAATAATTAAAAAAACCCAAACACCAAAAACCCCTATCCACATTGTGAGAGTGAAAGCCATTGTGGGTCTGCAGGTGAAAGGAGGACATGTGGAAGCTCCCTTTAGCCTGCCAGGGGGGCAGGAGGAGAAATACATACATACCACAGCATGGCACAAAAAAGTTCAATTCTTCTCGCCCCGTGTGTGCATAATTTTCATTCATGTGGATGAGAAGATATATCAGCGCAGGGAGAAGAGAGTAGACCCTTAGGCTGTAAGAGACACAATTACCTTTCTGACAGCAGTGAAATGGAATTTTTCATGCAGGAAAGATGTAACTGAGAGCAGGAATTTAAGAAAATATGTGCTTAAAACCATGTTGTCCAATAACATTTGGAATTTGCAAGAAGAATATGCTGAAATTTGTGCATGTATATGACCACATTCTTTAACATTCATTTCTATAACTGGATACAGTTTAGGCATACATAACCTCACTAAGTTTATTGCTTTTTTAATACTGTCTAAAAGGCACACTAGCTGTTTTCTAAGGTTCTAATAAATTGACTCTAAAATAGAGGAAAGCAATGGAAGATTGTTTAACACTAAAATAGTAAAAAATATTTGTGTTATCCAAAAATAAAATGAAATATTCTTTTATACTATCTCTGAACCATAAATCCATTCTAAGCAATATGTTTTATTTAAGTAGGGTAAATATTTCATGTTTCTGTGACTTCAAATTTTTTTTTTCATTCAAGTTTTCTGAACCATAAAACTTCCGCCCAAAAGGATTTTTTCCCAGGAATGTGAATACAGGGAAAGGGAATTTTAGAAATGTAAAAATACAAAGGTTTGGCTGCTCTTAGAAAAGCACTGAAATAGTTATTCCAAAGTAATTCTGAATTCTTAATTCAGTATAGATTTCACATCCATGATCTGTTCCAGAAGAGCCTTTATAATCCACTGTATGGATTAAGATTAAAATTGATTGAACAAAATCAGGAGAAAACCCTCTTATTCTGTAATTGGCATGTCCATACAACTTCTTTACCTATAGTGGTTGTCAAGTAGCAATTTGATTATATCACGCAGTAAAAAGAAGCCTTCAGCCCAGAAAAGTAAAGAGAACCTTACTTTCACTTTAATTGAAAAAGTGTTCAAGATTGATTGAGACATTTTCACAGTTGAGATATTTTCATAGGAATACAGCTTGGGATCTTCTGATAGACCCATGTCTTTTCTGGTTTGTCATCTATTTCCTTCAGCACAGCCAAATGTGGGCCATCTGGAACACACTCCTGTGTAAGAGACAGTGAAAAAAATACTGCTGGGTAAAATGGAGCAATTAATATTATTCTGGGGAAAAGATGTGCTTGCTTTTTGGTATTAGCTGAGTAGTTCCATAATGGCATCTGCTGCTGAATTCAGACAAGCATGGGCATCTTTGTATCACTTCGGTGTGGTTATTTCTCTTAGGGGACAAATAAAGGATGAATTTTGATTTAATAAATGAATATGGGATAGAGTGCTTCTGGCCTAGGTATTGGCCTAAATCAATACTACAGTTGAGATCTTCCTGACTTTTGCAGGTGTTTGAAATGAGAGGCAGGACTCTGCTTCTTGGCTTTTTTTGTCAGGACACTGATAGAAGTGTCGAAATACACTTGGAAAATAGGTACAACTAAAGGTGCTGTGGGTGTAACTGCCTAAAAAAAGTGTTTACTGCCACTTTAGATGCATGCAGACATCCAGCTGCTGCTACAGAAGAGGAGGTCTCCACTAGGTCTCATATGTCTATGAGTCCAAGGTGGATGCCTCTGAACAATGGCATTAGATAACTATGGTTAGATGTGTGAATGGCATCCTACAAAATATTGTATCATTGTATTCAAAGCTTAGTGCATCAAGTTTTGCTCCAAATCTTTATGGAAAAAATAAAAGTTAAATCCTATGGTTCTGATTTTTCGCAATGCTTATAGACGTGCTCAATCTTAAACTATTGTTCAAGATCATTTCTATTTAATTAAGGTTGAGTGTTTGCTTATATTAACTGAACTCAAGGACATTTAAGTGTCTATTGAAAACTAAATATGTGCTCAGCTGTGCTGCGGAGTGCTCAAGGAAACTGTAGTTACTTAGACCGAGGAAGAAATAAAAGGCAATTTCTAGCTAGATGGACAGGTACAAAGGAAGAAGAACCACAATCAAAGTATGTTTAAAAAAGTGAGGGATGTGAGCCTAGTAGTCAGAAAACAGGGTATAAAAAGAATTCACAAGACAAGTCTGCTAATGTTTAAGTGGTGATAATGGTTAATCTTATAGCGAAAAAACAAACAAAAAAATGCAATAAAAGACAATGAAGTAGTGTTGATGTAGGGAAAAAAGTTTAGGTCTAATGAGTTTGGCAAAGCAGAGGGATGGAACAAAGTGCACAAAAGGGAGATTTGAGTCTTTGAAGTCACTTATTTCAGCTGTTGGGACATACAGGGGGTAGGGACATATGACAAACATATAATACATGTATGGATTCAGATCTTGCTGAAAGAAAATAGTTTAAAAATTAGGACTGACTGGTACAGTGCTTATGAAGCCAGCTGTTCTATCCACCTGCACCAGGACTACATCATTCCTGATAAATTTTTAAAACCTTTTTCTTAAAACCTTCACTAATAGAGGTTCAGGGGTGTCTTCAGGAAATCTACTGCAAAGCTTAGCTATCTTTGTGTTTAGAAATTTCCTCTTCATTCTTAACAAAAACTAGAACAGAAGGTACTGTAGAAGGAGGATGACTGGAGAAGACGTGCAAAGCATGTACTTCATAGCTGGACATGCTGTAATAAGAGATTCAGGTTTCATCAGAAAAAATACAGCAATGCTTATAAAAGCGAGAGCTAATACAATAGAGAGGAGTACAAGAGCTCAGTTTCCACTTAGGTTCAGAAATAGCGCTGAAATTAAAGGGGAAAAGAGCCTGTGAAGAATACTGCTTCTGCAGTCTTTATTATTTGAATAATTAAAATATGTTGTTATACTTTATTAAAACTTCCCCTCAATTCTTAGTTGTCCCTGCATGGCTATGAAATGAAATTCTGATTTTACCTAATGCAAGGAAGTCGCTGGCAGTTTGAAGCTTTTACTTAAGGCCTTATACATGATGGCTTACTGAGGTAGGCCCTTTTATGGAGAAAAGGAATTCTTCTGCATGGATGGCTGAAAACAGAACTGAGACAAAAGAGTTAAATATACATTTAATAAACTGCATTTTTACTCCAAACTTTTAAGTTGAACTCGGTGTCTTTTATCCCACTGCCACCAACACCAGAAAGAAGCACTTCATTAGCTGACCAGAAAAGATCAGTCTTTCTGCGCTATGGAAGGGCTACAAAACATTCTGTGAAATAGTCAAAGGCAGGCGACTGGAAAAGTGAGAGAAGATATTTTTTTTCACAGAATGTTTCAGGGATAATTTATGAAAAATTCCATACAAAACTTCAATCCTTGAAGTGCTTCTGGTTGCATTTTTGACCCATCTCAGATGGCTAGCAGAGTAACTTTTTAAACTGGAGGGGTGAGGCAAGGCCCACTGCAGAAGGGACTTACCACAATAGTTTCCCATGACAAGAGAAAAGTCCTGTTGAGACAGACTAATGATAGGAGCAGAGACAGCTGGGAGGCAGGAAGTAGTAGTTAAAGCGGAAAGTGGGGGCGCTTGTGGGGTGTTTTTGCACACACTGAGGTCTAGTATGATTTCAATGGAAAGGCAGTGCAACTTAGTAGTTGGTTCTGCCAGACAAAAAAATAGAAATAAAAGCCCTGTGCCCTTTTGAAGACCCTTCCTCAAAGTGCATTTTGCTCTTCACTAAACAATCGCCAACCTAGATGATCTGGACCATGAGGCAATGATTTCCATCAGGGCTTGTTAGAAATCAAACATTATGTTCTGTGAAGTATTGATGGCTTCAGAATTTTTTGAGGGCAAAACAAAGAAATTTTGAAAAATGTGAGATTTTTAGGCAGGAATAACCAATAACTTAGTGGTCACAACACTCATCTGGGATACTAAGTCTTTGTTGTGCTTGTACTCAAAACAAAGACTTAAGACTGGATCTCTTCTCAGGCAGACGCCTTAGTCACCCATCTACAGAGTCAAGCTCTCTTTATAGCGCCATTTTATAGTGCCATTAGTCTTTGTATAACAAATTATAACTTCACAAACCCAGAATGGGAGCTAGGACATATGACTCCATAATGAGGTGAGTAGGACAGCTACCAATCTGCAGGAGATTCAATGCCTCTGCAAATCTGAGTTGAATGCCTCATCTCTTACCTAATAGCTAGGACCTAGCAAATACCTTTCACCAAAAATTCCCTCCTAGTCTCGAGACCTCTTCTGACTAAGAAACAGTGTACTCCTTGTACATATAGCCTCTTAATTCATTCCTGAATATAGTTTTGACTTCAACAAATCATCATTTTCCAATGAAAAGCTATTTAGTTGCAAAATTCTCAACCATTTCCAATTCACATACATTCCCTGTTTTAGGGAAGAAGGGATATGACTTTTCCCTAAGCTGCCCTTAGGCACAGTTCTTCCTTCCATGGGCATGCTGCCTTAGATCATGTGAAAGGCTGTGAGGGATTGTGGCTGGCATCATCTTTCATTCATCATGGGAAACTGAACAACACCGAAGCTCCAGGACTTGAGGGCAAAAGAGATTCTGAGACTCCTGTGTGTAATATAATACACCACGACTTCATCTAACCTTTCAGCCAGGGAAACCAGGGTGAGCAGCTCTGCGCAGCCCCCACTTAGGACAGGTGTACCTGCTCCACTACTGGTAGATAAAGAACAGTGCCTCCAAAATTAGAGAAGTAGTACATTTGTACATCTTGAGCTGGTTTTAAAACAGAGTGTAAAAAGTGCATTTCTATGGGAAAATAATTGTTTTGAGGAAAGAATATAGAAAAGTACTAAGGAATCTAGGTGATTTCTAGAAGTAACAAAATTTTCCCCAATTTTTTTTTTTTTTGAGAGGGACAGAGGTTTAAAAAAAAACTTTTAGTCTCTGATCCCAGGAAAAATAAATGAAAAAAAAAAAAGCAAGAAGAAGATGAAGGTGTGATGATTACTAATGCATGACAATGTTACCTAAGACAGTCAAGGAATACAATGATTTCTTAGCAAACCAGACTTTCTAGGAGAAAAAACAATAAACAAGCCAACAAAAAATCCTAGCAGCAAGTCAGTAGGACAAAGCTATTAAAGTTCTTGTGGTTATGAAATTAGAATAGGTGGGATGGACAACTGGGGAAAAAAAAGGATTAAATATTAAGAAATAAAAGAAAAATGGAAAACTCAGCAACAGTTTGTTTTTAACCACTAAACAAATTGGTTACATTGCTAACTACTATGCCTAGTAAACTAATTGAATTCTAATAACTTATTCAACATATTTTGTTTTTTCATCTCTCTGGTCTCTGGAAAGAATATGAGAAGAGTACTATGAAGTCTAAATTACTGAAGAAAAAGCATTTGCTGAACACTATTAGAAACACTTCTCCACTGGTAGCTATTCATAGGCAGTTTTTCATAATTACTTAATATTTGAAATTGGAGAATTTACATCATATCTTTCTGTTCTCTTATTTAAAGTTTTTTCATTTCTCAGCAGCTTGCCTATGCACAGATTTATAAATCTGAATTTAAAATTCCCTTTCCATGAATAATTTGTAATGTTCACTTGAAGTTCATTGTTTCAGCAAAAATTTCTGTCCCAAATTTATGAGCTGTTTGTGACCCCAGCTCAACATGATAGTTAATCAGGTATATTACTTCAGTGGGATCACACAGGTGCTTCAAGTTATACATACTTCCAAGCTTTACTGATTGGGGATCTAAGCTGAGACATGCATTTTTATTATTATCATCATCATCATTATTGTGTATTTGATACATGTCTTACTCTGGCACGTATTCAGTAACCAGAGTCCCCTGGTTTCCTATGCTGTAAAAATTAAGGGGAAGAAAAAATGTCCCTCCTGTGCTAGCATGCCTTGTTTTTTTTTGGTTTACCTGTGCATTGCTTTTCTCATAGCAAAGTTCAAGGTCAGCTCCAAGCTTCTTGGAGTAACAAAGTAACAAAATTAGCAAAATGAAATCTTGACACCTCAAGAGAAGGATAATATAAATTGTTCTAGGGTTAGCAAGCTCAGTATTGATGGTAGTGGTACAGCACTTCCCTCAGACGCCATCCACCCAAAAAGTTCATGGTGCTGAAAATAACTTCCTCGCCCGAGGAGAATCACAGTTACAGGCCATAATCTGTACCTTGCTTTGCTCTACGTCTGCTTCCGCTCTCACCGGCTTTCTAGGACTGTGGCGATGTGTGCGTGTGCCTGTCCCATTGAGACAGACAGGCCTGCCAGGTGATGAAGGAGACATAAATAGGTGCTGAGCTCACCTCTAGCCTGTCCTGTTCCACCCTGTACACCCACTGAGCTTTTAAAGAATACTCTTTAAGGAAAAGGTTGTGGGAGAAACTGTCACAGATGTGACCCGATTTATACAAGCTGCAGAGCAGATCGGTGGCAAAGATGAGAAAGCAGTCACATTGATTTCTATGTCAGTGTCTGTCCCCTATGTGCACCACATTGCAGCAAGCTCATTTAAGGTTGTAACAATAGATGCTAGGGCATGTTTCAAAGGGAAAAATGACTTTTCATATATGGAATTGAAAGCATTGTGTTTGAATGCAGAAGTTCCTCCTGAAAATACTCACTAGCCATGAGTAAAAGAGCAGACTGCTCAAGTACAGACCTGTTAGATGGATTTTTACTCTTTGAAAATATGGAAACTTCATTTGGCAGTAACATTTGGTTTCAGTATTTCTGTTTGCTAAACATTTATACTATGATAGGCTATCTTATGAAAGCGCAAGATTTTTTAGATATTTTATTGCTAATTATTACTTTGAGTGTATTTACTACTACACATGAAGTTATTCCTTGGTTGAGTTCAGTGAGCTAAATAATGTCAAATAACTTCATAATCTTTAAAGTTCACTTGGGATGATGTATTAGAAAAATGTTCAGCAAATGCTAATTGACAATAATCTAGTCATATACAATGCAGCTTGATTACATTTACATATAGAAGTAAGTCTAATGCAAATGGCATCATCAGATACTTCTATTGATGCTGTACTGAACATAGCCTGTAGAAAACATTATTTTCTCTCCAAAAACAACAACTTTAAAACATCTTGGTATATAATATCTCCTTGCAAGCAGACTATTTGCCCTTCAGTGTGGATTTCTGCATTTACCTGATTACATTCACTTTGGAGGCCCTCAAGGTGACTAGGTTTTTAGAGTGAATGGAGAAGAAGAGTGGGAGGATTTGAGATATTTTTGAAGAAAATGTCTTTTTCAAGGTACTTGAGTCTTATTTGGTTTTACATATTTCTTTTAATGCACATAAGCCTCCATGTTACTAGCTGACAAATTATATCTGTGCATTTTCAATAGAAGATTCTCACAGTTAAGAAATTCTGCATTTATTCTACAGCAGTATTCCTATCTATTTCATGATAAACACTACAGGGCATTTTCCCGTGTCTGCCAGTCCAGAGACACATATGAGAATATCAGTAGTTGGTGTATGTATCAGTAGGACAGGGAAACTAAGCGTCTCATCCAAAACTTGCTGAAATCAAGAAAAGTCTCCCCCAACCTCAGAAGGCTCCAGAATGGGTCCTGTGTCTGTCTCCTTCACACAGCATCAGAAATAACCCATAAGCTCCATAATAATTTTCCCAGGTCCAAAGCAGATGCAAGTGGCTCTTGTATACTTTATTCCCTGCTCTGGACTTCGATTGCCTCAACCTTCATGCATTTCCTGAATGGGTCCTTTGGTACTGTAATACCGGGCTGTCCATGTTCAGGAAATGCAGTTCCAGGCACGTGTTGAAAGGCAGGACTGCTGAAACAGCTTCCTTCTAGAAAGCACGCATCGTCATAACCTTGATGCTCTACCGTGCATGGCTTCACTGATCTCTTTGCAGAGCTCTGTCAATGCTACTAGGGATTAACACGTAGGTACAGCTATTGAATTGCACAGGCTGGTTCCCCGCCAGCTGGGTTTTTCGCCTCTGCAACACTGTTTAACTTCTGCTGTCTCAGAGAACAGGCTAGGGTGCAGGCCATGATTCCCACTTTGCTAATGTGCAATGGAAACACCATTGGTCATAAAATCCACATTAGCTTATCCTCTTTAAAGGTACAATGCTTGTCAAAATGTTTTTGAATTATGAACCATAAAATACTGCTATTGTTAAGTGATAGAATCATAGAATCATAGAATCATTAAGGTTGGAAAAGACCTCTAAGATCATGGAGTCCAACCGTCGACCCAACACCACCATGCCCACTAAACCATGTCCCTAAGCACTGCATCTACACGTCTTTTAAATACTTCCAGGGATGGGGACTCAACCACTTCCCTGGGCAGCCTGGTCCAATGTTTCACCACTCTTTCACTAAAGAAATTTTTCCTCACATCCAATCTAAATCTCCCCTGGCGCAACTTGAGGCCATTTCCTCTCGTCCTATCGCTAGTTACTTGGGAGAAGAGACCAACACCCACCTCACTACAACCTCCTTTCAGGGAGTTGTAGAGAGCGATGAGGTCTCCCCTCAGCCTCCTTTTCCCCAGGCTAAACAACCCCAGTTCCCTCAGCCACTCCTCATAAGACTTGCTCTCCAGACCCCTCACCAGCCTCGTTGCCCTTCTCTGGACACGCTCTAACACCTCAACGTCCTTCTTGTAGTGAGGGGCCCAAAACTGAACACAGTATTCGAGGTGCGGCCTCACCAGTGCCGAGTACAGGGGCACGATCACTTCCCTACTCCTGCTGGCCTCACTGTTTCTGATACAGGCCAGGATGCCATTGGCCTTCTTGGCCACCTGGGCACACTGCCGGCTCATGTTCAGCCGGCTGTCGACCAGCACCCCCAGGTCCTTTTCCGACAGGCAGCTTTCCAGCCACTCTTCCCCAAGCCTGTAGCGCTGCATGGGGTTGTTGTGACCCAAGTGCAGGACCCGGCACTTGGCCTTGTTGAATCTCATACAATTGGTCTGGGCCCATCGATCCAGCCTGTCCAGGTCCCTCTGCAGAGCCTTCCTACCCTCGAGCAGATCAACACTCCCGCCCAACTTGGTGTCGTCTGCAAACTTAGTGAGGGTGCACTCGATCCCCTCATCCAGATCATTGGTAAAGATATTGAACAAGACCGGCCCCAGTACTGACCCTGGGGAACACCGCTCGTGACCGGCCGCCAACTGGATTTATCTCCATTCATCAGAACTCTCTGGGCCCGGCCGTCCAGCCAGTTTTTGACCCAGCGCAGAGTACACCTGTCTAAGCCGTGAGCCGCCAGCTTCTCGAGGAGAATGCTGTGGGAGACGGTGTCAAAGGCCTTGCTGAAGTCCAGGTAGACCACATCCACAGCCTTTCCCTCATCCACTAGGCGGGTCACCTGGTCATAGAAGGAGATCACGTTGGTCAAGCAGGACCTGCCTTTCATGAATCCATGCTGGCTGGGCCTGATGCCCTGGTTGTCCCACACATGCCTTGTGAGTGCCCTCAAGATGAACCGCTCCATAATCTTCCCCGGCACCAAGGTCAGGCTGACAGGCCTGTAGTTCCCCAGATCCTCGTTCTGGCCCTTCTTGTGGATGGATGTCACACTGGCAAGCCTCCGGTCGTCCAGGACCTCCCCCGTTAACCAGGACTGCTGATAAATGATGGAGAGTGGCTTGGCAAGCACCTCCGCCAGCTCCCTCAGCACTCTCGGGTGGATCCCATCCGGCCCCATAGACTTGTGAGCATCCAGGTGGCATAGCAGGTCATTGACTGCTTCTTCTTGGATTATGGGGGGTTCATCCTGCTCGCTGTCCCTGTCTTCCAGCTCAGGGGGCCAAGTACCCTGAGGATAACTGGTCTGCCTGTTAAAGTCTGAGGCAAAGTCCTTCCTGTTCGAGATCCCTACAGGGGATAAATACCTACAGGTTTATGGACAGGATAATTTAAGTTCCCTCATTCATAAAGAATTTTTTTATGGATACTTTTGCCAGTGTCCATATACATACTGGCAAAAGTATGGATACTTTTGTATTTTTTTTCATTAATTAGTGCATATGGTTTTAACAGCCTTAAGAGTATTATGCATAAAGGAAGAAGAGCATAACGGTTAATTTTTCCAGTAAACGTACAGACAGTTGTATGGCATGAAATGAACTGGAAATGGTCTCTCTACCAGCACGATGGGATTACCCTTCATCGAAGAGAAAGAGAACACGCAGATATTAAACCATACATTGGCATTGTCAGAGGCTGCTGCTCATAGGACTGGCTTACTCATATAATAAATTTGGTAAGAGGCCTGTGCATGACATGTAGATATGAGTATTGCTGGCAGGGGAACTGTCTATGCAAAAATATGACATTCTTTATTCTGATAATGCTAAACTTTAACCAGAAGCTGTATATAAGAAATCCTATTTAAAGTAGAAGTTTGGATAGACCTTGGTTTTGAAATATAAAAAAAGGAGTGATAGTTGTTTGGAATAAAATATTGTTCTTTTGTAGTTTGTGTTTTTGAATGGTTTTCTAATTATTTTACTTCCAAATATGTGCTAGTTATGAATTTCAAAACCATTTAGGCTATTTCATGTTGATTTTGGGAACCTAATTGACCAGAAGAAGCTAACATCATCTTCGTTCATAATTTAAATTAACAGAATCAAAGGGTTCACATCTTAGAATATTTTTGAGAGACTTTCTATGAAAAAAGTCAGGGGTTTTATTTTCATAAAGTATCTTAATGAAACATCTCTGACTGATACTAGTGATTTCAGAAAAGGAGCTTTGAAGAGGGCTTCTTGGAGAAATTCTGACAGGGGATTCAAATATTTTGAGGCAAAAAAAACAGAACCTCTTGATATTAACTCCAAAATGCAATGATGTTTGCCTGTAGAACACAGCTTGCTCCTCAGGCAGAAAGTGGTGGTATCACTTTTTACCTAACATCTGAAGTCCATTTGAATTGATTGCTGGACTGAAAAAAGCACTGGCTAATCTTTTGGCCACACCTCAGGCTCATTTTTGTTAGCGGAAGGATATCTCTGTTTCAGAATTTTCATACTTGTCTTTTTTAACTAAAAAAGGTGCATAATTTAGTATCTAAAACCAATAAAGATATACCCCAAGTTAAACAGTTTGATGTGTATATATTACTAGCTGGGGTGGAGTGGGCTTATGTCTGAATACACTTTAATTTTTCTTGACTTGTGTTCTTTGCAAATTAAATATATCATGATGTACTACTTTGAACTGTATTGCTGTATTTCAAGAGGTCTACCTCAACAGTAAAGAATGAAGCTGACTGTTACTTTGCCTCCTGCAATTTGGGCAGATGCTTTAATTGCTATCAGATATTTAGTCTTAATATTAAAGTGAATCTAGGAGTTGTTTAACCTTCTTTTCATCGGCTGACTTTGATCGAAAGGTAACATTTGGCACTAGAAGTTATAGTGCCCTCCTGTTACATGGGCTGCCTCCCAAAGCAGCCTCA
This sequence comes from Aptenodytes forsteri, assembly GCF_000699145.1. Classification (NCBI taxonomy): domain Eukaryota; kingdom Metazoa; phylum Chordata; class Aves; order Sphenisciformes; family Spheniscidae; genus Aptenodytes; species Aptenodytes forsteri. The sequence goes on from NW_008794089.1 coordinate 3,431,426, forward strand.
CCAACATTTCCAGGTACAAAGTCAATAGGGAAACTTTTTCTCTATATGTCTTAACCTTCCTCTTCATTTGATTCATCTGACTGGCTATGCCTTGGTTTGTTTTCACTTAATAACATGTAAGTCTTGTGCGTACCAGTTGCCACTTAAATATCTTGCATGAGGTATGCTCGTGGTGAAAAAGGTGAGAGAGAACCATGCAGTAGTTCAGAGAAGAATGATAATTCTGGAATAATCAAGCACAGTTCTTCAAGAGAAGCAGTTTTTATATGTTTTCTGAGCTCTGCCTGGCTGGGTCAGGAAGGATGGGCACTGTTACTCAGCCCTATTTCTCTGCTTTTTTGCTGTTTGGCACTGTAGGTAACAGCAGTGGTTTGTGTGGCTTTTTTTTTTCTCTGTTGTTGAAGGCTTCTGTCAAGAGACCCAAGAAAAAAATATTCATTAGGCTCTTTCCTACTCTTGCAGAATTCACTAGAAGCTGAATTAGGATCTTCTGCTTTCTCATCTTTCTTCTGCATTTTGAATGCAACAGACCACATGCACGTGGAAATAGTTGCAGTGAATGCAAATAGCCCTTGCAGTATAAGTAGCTGGTTTTTGAAAAACACAAAAATAGGTTTCCATTAGAAAAAAAGTAAGAGCTTTGGCAATTATTTAAAATTACTATAAAAGCTGTAAGGTCAGAATCAAAGTAAAGATTCTTTTTAAGTAGTAGGAATTTGGTAGTAGGAATGCTCATTATAACCTAATATACATTGCTAGTGTAGAGACTGCACAATATTTTCTTCTTTAGGGTAAATTAGGCAAGATACTGCTTCTATTTTTACAGAAGAAATGCTTTAGGAAGATGCCAACAATCTAAAGTTCACTGGAAAATGAGTTCTAAATACAAGCAAAATAATTTTCTTCTTTTGGTGATCTAGGTTTCCTAGAAAAAATGCCCAATATTTTTTTTAAAGTATGTGTAGTTACAGTTGTTGTAAAATATAATCTTTTATTCCTTTTTTTTACAAGATTTATATTCATGCGAGATGCTATCAGTGAGCAAAAGGTCAAAAGTATCTGAAATCCATCTGATAATCGTATGTGCACATATCATCACATTTACATTTTCCCCATAGTTTTCAGAATTAGAGGAAGCTGAGCCTGCCAAAGAGCATTGCAGTCAGATTCTGCGTATATAAATAAACTGCAAATTAACATTTTACCTAATCTGCACCCAATTTACGGTTTTCTACCAGAAGGGGGTGCTTTGAGCAAACTGGTGCTCAAAAGTCCTAAAGAGAAAACACTGAAGCCTTTTATCAATCCATGGCACTTGATCTTCCATGTACTCTTTCAAATATTTTAAATATGTATATACATATCAGCCTATTTTCAGTTATCAAAGTCTCCTCAGTCTTTGAGCATGTAAAAAGCATTAGATGAAACAAATGTATTAGTTTTGGAACTAGCTAAGTCTTCAAAAGGAACTCATGTGTTAGATGAATGAAATATCATGGAAATATTTACTTATTTCAATTGTACTTGGTAAGACTGGGTAGCTGAGAATTTTTTCCCAAGGTTTTTCTGGTACAAGATTTTTTTTTTTTTTTTTTTTAAAAAAAATTTTTTTTTTAATAAAAAGTAGCTAGAGTGTAGGGGTTTAATTTGATGTGGAATATAATGCCATTGCACGTTTGCCATTTTTAGTACAGTAATCAGTGTACTTATTTAACAGGGAGGGGGAAGAAAAAGAGTACTGTTTCAAATGCAACAAAAAAGCCATTAAGCACAAGTTACCTCTAAACTACCATTGAGTTTGTTTGTGTCAGTGCTGAATATTAAGCAGTAGATGTTGAAGCACTGTCAAAGACTAGTTTCTGAGTTTTGAATTATTAGAAGTACACTGTCGTAGATGATAAAGTATATAAAAATGATCAGTCAGTCACTTTGCCAGAGTGACAGAATATTTTGAACTCTGCCCAGGAAAGCCAAACATGGCCAGGTGTATTATGGATAATATTTAGATGCAATTGAGTTGCATTTTATAATGTATTCTACTATAAATATGCATTTTTATTGTATTAATAAAATATAATCCCTCTTCCAATGTACTTTTAGATCAGTTCTATTAATAGCGGAGCTTTAAATATGCTGAAGTGTAGCTAAAGCATATTTGAAAAATGAAAATAAGTAATGTTTATCTTCAAGCTGTAATTAAGGTTCATGTAAAGTTAATGTTAGGTTTTCTACACGAGGTATACATTTCCACAAAGTCATATAGATATAAAATGAATAATTAACAGCATAGATAAATTCACTCTTATCACAAATAGACTAAAGTAAGAATAAATGCCCCAATCAATGTGCACATAAATATTTTTTATTACTTTTAGAAATGTAAATTAGAATTGCAAATATTTTCAAGCAGCAGTAGAATCAAACACTATGTGTCTCTTTAGGAACCCATGAGGAAAACATCTCAGGTAGATTGTTAACACCTGTGCTATTTGCCTTTAATGTAAGTGGCATAGGTGAGCCCTTTTTGGAGGGAGCTTGGTTTGGGGATTTTTAATATTTTGGGGGAAATGGCAAAGGCTGCTGAGTTGGAAGTGTCCTGTTCATGTAAGAAGCAGATAACCAGATCTCAAAAGAGACAGAAGAAACTGTCTAAGAATGTGGATGGATTTTGCTGCTCACAAAGTTGGTAAGTCAACTCAAATCAAGCCTGAAAGCAGGGGTGTATCTGCAAGGACCCAGTGGGCAGAAAAGCAATTGTTTATAAGTGCCTTCATTTTGGTATGGTTTCCTGTAGTCGCCTCAAGTTTGTACTTGAAGAATGAAAAATCCTGATTTTAATTTCAATAAAATCAAGCTGTATCTGATTTTAAAAGCCTTTTGGTCTGCTTTGGGGCACTCCTTGTAAGTAAAAGATCTAACAAGGCCAGCTCAAGGTTTTGTTTGACTAGGAATCCTACCATGTACACTGTATCATGAAGCAGTGGATTAAAAAATTATTAGACAAATAAAAGAAAAATTTCTTTACTGAAAGAGTGGTTAAACATTGGAACAGGCTGCCCAGGGAAGTGGTTGAGTCCCCATCCCTGGAGGTATTTAAAAGACGTGTAGATGCAGTGCTTAGGGACATGGTTTAGTGGACATGGTGGTGTTGGGTTGACGGTTGGACTTGATGATCTTAGTGGTCTTTTCCAACCTTAATGATTCTATGATTCTATTCTAACTACATTAGTGTTAACAGTAGGTCTAAACCAACACAGTTTGTTAGGTTATGAAATGCTATTTCTGGCAATTATTTATTTTATTTATTTATTTATCTTTGTGCGGATTGAGGAAGGCGAGTGTCTGAACCCTGGAAGGTCAGAATATTCCTAATCCCCCCATTGCAGAGAATGGTGAACTAGTTATGGGAGCAGGGATGATCTCACTTTTCAGCAAGCATTTTGATTATCACTCATTCTTAAGCCACAGCTCAGCATACTGTCAAGCATGCAAAATAGTACTCTGTTGAGGTTTTACATACTAACTGGGAAAGGAATACGTGAGCTCCCTGTGCCACCCAGAAAATGCTTTGGAGCAAGTGAAGGCTAGACTGAACACAGCTAGCCAGGAAGGTCTTGGCTTCATGTTTATGCAGAACTGCTGCTTTGCAGCCTGCTCTTGGTCAAGTCACTTGATCTTCTTGTGCCTCAATTTAAACTAGCTAGCAAAACTGATTAAAAAGGAGAACCTTGCTGCAAACCAGGTGCTGTCATTGAGCTGAGCCCTTCTGAGCAGATGCCTTACAAAAATTAACTAAAACTAGCAACCCACCATTTAGGGTAACATGCAGCTGATGAATGATGCAAGGATGATAGATGATTCCTTATTTCCATTCTAAATTCTGTTCTTTTAGTAAATTAATAATGTCATCTGTACCAGCTAGACCACTGTGTTCACCTTTGCAGCTGCTGTGCTTTATCACAGCTTCCCTTTTTGCTTGCCTCTGTCCCTTTTCACTTTTCATTTCAAGAACTGTAGTGGTGGCATTAAGAAATTAAGGAAAAAATGGAAACTAGTAATGGTAGAATGAATTCCCAGTGTATAATTTATTGGCATTTCTATGGTGTGGGCAGAATGCCTCATATTTTCAGTAAATTAAATAAACAAAAAAAAAAAAAGTAGGGAAATAGTGTTGTTTCTGTTTTTTCATTAAGTGTTTTGCTGTAATTTGAATGGAAAGTCCTTTGCAGATGATAGGAAAAAGTGTTTTGGATTTCTGTCTTGTGCTTAAACCATGCTCTCACCTTTTCTGTGCCTCTTCTGAATCCCAGGCTGTGAAGGGTAGAAAGGGAAAAGTAACTATCTTGTTTTCATGTCCACCTTATATTTGTGTGTTCACTGGAATTGTCAAATGTTTTTATATAGAGTTCTGCTGCTCATACTTAACTACAGGCTTTGGAGTGGTCACACAGCTTGATAATCTATAAATGGGGAATTAACTGTCAAGAACTGTAAATATTTTTCTAAGAGGGAAAAATAAATATGGGTTTAGATGACAGATTTTAATAAGGACATGTTTTTGATTGTGAATAGCTCATTATAATTACATATATTCAGTGATTTTTTTTTTTAAAGTTATCGTTCTTGTTCATCCTGACTAAATATGTTGGCATAAATATGGGCAGTTAGTGTTCTGTGTCATCATTTATCATTTATATAGCACTGTAACTGTTAATGGTCCTTTATAATGTACAGAAGTATACTAAACAAGGACCATAACTCTGCCGTCAGGAGCTTATGAACTCTGAACCAAATATTTAGACTCGTTGACGTGATGTTCAGATAAGTCCTCTTTTTATGTTGCTTGTACACTGAATTATCTCATAAAATGCTCAGTAATCTAACCTTGCTCTAGCAGAGCATTTAAACCTAGTTCCAAGCAGGTAAGTAGCTCTAATGACACTCATGGAACTTCATGTTAGGGGGCTGTATAAGTACACAAGTGTGCATGAATTTACCTGGTATAGGGCAAAACCATTCTGAACCGCCCCAGAATGAGATTTGGGTAGTCAGTCCCAGAGATTATTTGATTTTGATATCGAACCGAGTTGGGGGCGTGTGACAAAATTCTTGTGAGTGAAGGATGAATCTCATATTAACAGAATCTTTCTTCTTAATCCTGTCAAGAAGCTCTCTGTGGGTCCTGGCTCCTCTCTCCCCATGCTAAAACTTCAGAGGCAATGAACCTTTAAATCTGCATCCCCTACGCAGTTTCAGTGACTCTGGACAACGGGGTGGGACCAGCATTACTGTGCTGTGCTTCTGTACAAGTGACATTTGGTTATTTTATTACAAGCTAGGTATTCCTGAGCCTGGGGGGACTTACCCTTTTTCCTTCCCTTCCCACCACTGCTTTCTTGAAGCATTTTCCACAAAGATGTCATATGCATCAATTTTTATGGATCCTAGCCCTGCTTTATTGGTGGCAACATGGGAGAAGGAGGAAAGAAAAACAATAAAAGAAATGAAGGAAAAAGGCAGGCTACAAAACTTGCAAGCTGATGCTTAGGCAAGAATCCCAAATATTTTTGTTCCTCCCTGCAATATGCTATTCTAGAAACCATCTGAATTCCTAGTATTTCAATTTTTAAATCTTTGTGGTACTGTTATATCGGGCAAAACGCAATTTAAGATATGGAGGTTATGGATGTGTGAGGCTGAACTAGGTGATTTCAAAGCTCCTTTCAAACTACATGGTTCTGGGACTGGACACCTGCACTGTAAGCGCATTGAGGACAGCAGCAATATTTAGTATTGTAAAAGACTGCAATTATTCATAAGCTTCTTCAGACTTCGCTAACCCAAATAAATGCTGTACCATATGCAAAGTTTGCCATATTGGATGTGTTGAACAGACCCAGTAGGAAAGCACCATTGGTAACATCCTTCTATCATAGAAGCAATTCCTATGCTTTTTTCCTTCTCATGACCTTTTATGTTGTTGTGACATGACTTTATTTTGTTTATTATTTTTATGCATTATAGTGTGATTTTTTTTTTTTTTTTTTAATCACTCAGTAGGTCTTTGTACTTTATTGTATCCAAAGTATTTCTTTGAGCTGTTTATCTGCAGTACAGGGGAAGGGTTAAGTAATTGTCTAGGTACATCATTTGAGTACATATAAAGAAGGAAAATCCTTGCTAAAGAAAAATCTTTTTGCTAAACCAAATTTCAGTTTTTCAGTAACATAATAAAGATATTATAGTTGATACCTTACCTACCTTACCTTCCCATATCTGACCTTAATCTTTCCTCTTCCTCTTCATTTGTGCCCCTCTGTTGGGGCACAAGGGATCTAAAAGTTAAGAGCCGAATAGGGTATTTTAATTGTTCTGCCTTAGCATTGCTCACTTTACTTTCTTGGATTGACAATAGTTCAATTTCTTTTTTCCCCTTAAAAGAAGCCCTTTTAATATAATATAAAGTAAGCACTGCTTATTTACTACAACAATAAAAAATGAAGAAAATTGCCAGTAATAAATTTAGCTACCAAGTTACAGGACACTCCGAGATGTGTTACTGGAAATCTCTCTAGCTGTGCTCTTCTATTTTGTAAAAATAGTTCAGCCCAAGTATCTCACTTCCCACATTAATGTTAAATCATCAACTAAAGAAGTTATTCTGGCCCTCTTTTTTTTTTCTGTCAATAATTTTTTTTTTAATGTATTTTATTCCATGATGGAAGTTCTCGAAAAGGAAAAAAAGGGAACAGCGCCCTCAAACTCATTATTCAATAAGGTGATACTATAGTGAGCACTGTGACTCATCAGTGAGGCCAAAAGCCTGGGTTCAGATTCATTTTCTACCTGCTGAAGAATATGGCACAATCCTGCACCTCCCTCTGGAGAAGTTGTAATACTTTGGAACTGGGTCACGCTTCCTGGGATATTTTCCTCTCCCAATTTTGTGACTCTACTCTTGGAAATTCTTTCCCAAACAAACCAACTGCACAAATGTCATCTGTTTTCACATTGGTTTTAATGAAACCATACAGTTTTTCTTGCCCCATTCCACTTCTCTACCCTGAATAGCCATACTGCCAAAGATTTCTGCAGCCTGAAACTTAAAGCAGCAGCAGTTTGTCTCTTTCTATCTGAGTTCAGTGCCACCTCATCCATATACTATATGCCAGACAGTTGGGGGGTTTTTAAATTGTTTTTATTTATTTATTTATTTTAATCTCCTATTGGCTTGGTCCTGCATTTTCAAAATGGAGATCATAATACTCTCTACTCAAAATGGGCTGGCTGCCACATGTAGCCAGCTGATGTAAACTGAGGCAAGCAGGTGTTACTATGAATAACAATAGTCCATTTCAAAGAATACTAGGTTTTTCCGTAATTTTTCAGCCCTGCAAACTGTAAGCATTCTGATATCTGAGGGTATTTGGAATTGTTTGTCTTTCTCTTGAAATGAGAGCTTTGCATTGCTGTGCTGTGGCTTCAGTATATGCCAGGGGTCAGTAAGGGTTGAGCTTCCAGACTGAAGGTGTGATTCTTTGGTTTCCTGCTTAAGGTTGAAAGAAAGCAGGGTCCTTTCTGCTCGTTCCTGTTTCCTTTTAATGTTGGGCCTTTAATGTTGCCCTTAATATTGCATATAGGAAACAGCAGATTTTTGACTGTGTGTAAGACAACATAAAGGTTTCATAGTGCTTCACTTGTTTTCTTTTAACTGCTTCTCAGTATTCTGCATAATGTTAATTGGCATCATTCACAGGAACTGATTTATAACTTGAGCTCTCCCAAATCCAGATTCTGACCTGTTTTACTGAAGGTAAATAGTACCTCCCTCTGTTTGAAAAATGTATATACTTGATTTAGGAATTATGCATACAGACAGATTACCACTAGCAGTAGGTTTTGACTATTCTTCATCTGTTGATTTTAGAAAACTGGTATCACTGACTTTTAGCGTGATGCAGTTGGAAACCTAAATTGGGGGTGGTTGGTGATGTTTTGAGTAAAACATTTTGTTTCTTAATAGTGGAAGGTTATGCAGAGACACATTGCCAGGCACCATGGGCTTTAGTGATGAGCAATAACTTGTTGAGTGCTGTTGACTTAGTTGCTAGTGACTGTCCATCTCTGTCAGGAAGTAGGGCAGAACCTAGATCAAGGAGGGCTCAAGCCTGAGTGTCGATTAGTCTAAAAAATGCAGTTTGTAAATAATATGGAGAAAGAACTCAAAGCAATTAACAAGGTTGTAATTCTTAGTTGAGATAAGCAAGGGACATCAATACTGCCTGTTGTGAATGTGATTTATCTACAATATTTGGATCACTTGCCAACTCTTAATGCTACACAACTGGAAATCTGTGCTGCTTGTAAGAACCAGAGCAGCTTTTAGCATGAGATCGTGATTAGTTTGATTTACAAGTTCTTATTTCCCAAATTACATGGCAAAAATTATTCACAACTTAGTATGATTCTCTGATAACTGTTGTTGTGCTACTTAATATATATTATTACTTATTTAGGAGGGGATTGTTTGGGATGCTGTTTTAATACCTCTGAGTTTATAAGTTGACACGCTGAGCTTTAAAGAGAACTGGCAATGGAGGACACTTGGCTTTTTTTTTTTTTTTTTCCCTTTGGTGCATCTCTCCGTTCTTCAAAGTCATAAAACATCTCAGATTAAACTTCTCTTTTGGAAGAGCCCTATGGAATTCGGCTAGCATAGAAACAAGAGTACCAGGCAGCCAGCTGCAGCAACAGTTACTGCTGGGCTGCAAACGTGCTTTCAGTTTGTCTGAGGAAGCTGCTGTTTGTTGGCTGTCAAAGAGGTAAATTCAGGATTCTTGCAGTTACAGCTTTCCAAGAAAAGCATAAGGCTTCACTAGGAGGAAGTGAATGGTGTTGTGTCAAAAAGAAAAAAATTCTGTCTCTCTTCTTTATACCTCTGTAACATATTAGGAATCAGGATTAGGTTGAAAACTTGGAACCTCCAGAACTCTGAAACTATGAAAATGAGTAACAGCTTTGAACATTGAGCTGTAGGATGATGCTGTCAGCTGGACACCATTTTGTTTAAGAAGTGCCAGCTGTCTAATTAGGCTACTTCCTCAGCTAGACTGAGGTTGACTGGAGCACTGGTTTCCCTTTACACAGGGTGAAGATTAGTCGTCTTTCTTGGTTGTGTACAGATCACTGAATTGTAAGGGGGCAGACTAGTGTTTAAATAGTTTAGTGTCATGAAAAATAAAACTACTTCCACTGTGTGAAACAGTGCAAGGTGTTACTTTAAACAAAATATGAGCTGATCTGAAGAAGAACAGCAGACAATTTATAATGAATCCCAAAGACCCTGTCCACAGACTTGATCTACAAGGAATTAATAACTCAACAAAAATAAGTACCTGAGGGTAGCTATTTAAATGGTTACGAATTATCAGCAGACTAAAACCTGTGAACAGGTTTCAACATCTGAAACCTGTTCAAAAAGCTATCACGTTTTTCCTGTGAAATTTAGGGAAATCCTCTGAGAGGTGAGCTAGATGCAACAAAGGCAAGAAAGTTTAGAAATGGGGAAAACAGTTGTTAAACAGCAGTCTCTCTACAGGTACCTATTTAAGAGGAAGCAGACTCCAACAGCATCCTCCTCATAGTAGGAAGAAAACAGGCTCAGAGAAATTTATATCAGTGAATATATGAAAATGTTCTTGGGTAGCTTCTGGCTCTGAGGATTGACCATGCCACTTTTTTGTTCCCACATCCGGGTATGTCTTCTCCTGGGAAGTCTTGGAGCAAGTGCATTTAGCTTGCTGTTTCTTCATAGCCCTTGAACAAAACCATGGCTAGTCTCACAGTGAGAGTAGCAAAGGCAAGCTGACTATAAATAAACAGTAGAAGAAAACCAAACAATAACAAAAGGATAAAAACAATTTCTGGAGTCTACTAACATGATTATTTTTTTAATATTGTGCTTGAGTTGGCTTTCAGTGACATTAAATTTTCCTAACAGCATGTTCTACCAAACACAGTTGAGTTTATCCTGTGAAAGGCCTCAGAAAGACTGTTTTCTTCCACCTGATAAGAGTTTGCAGTGTTATTTCCCGAATGTGTGTCGGTGCTCAGCAAGAGTAAACTGGAGGGGTTGAATATTTTACAGAAGTACAAAATGTTACTGAAATCTGTTCTAGTAATGCTTCATTCTTTGCAGGAGAAGGATGACCTTAAGTTTCTCATCATGAGAAATCCTTTGTTAATTTTTAAGCTCTTCAGGTAAGATGGGCATGCTTCATGATTATCTTTGCTTTGGCAAAAAGCATGGATTCCTTTATTGGTTCAGCAATCATAAATCACATGAGTTTTATTTAGTTTTAATATAATACTATGTCTTTATCTGAAATGCCAGCTATAGAAGCGTTCAGCAAGATGGAAAGTAAGCCTCAGATTGTTTTGGTGAACTCATTCCTATAGATCTATAAATATTTTACAGTGACCTTCAATTTGCAGAGCAAATATTTTTGTCTCCCTGCATGATGGCACTCATACCTATTGTGGTTCTGCTTCATGGCAGAAGGGGAGGGCTCAAAGAACAGGTAGTGATGGGTCTCCACCACCTTTTTCTCTAAGAACAGGTCTGCCCTGAAAGCTGAGGGAGTGGGATGAGCTCATGGCCATAGGCAGTTTATAGCCAAGCAGAAAGATTGGTGTCTCATAGTGCTTTCAAAACTGTCTACTTGCCATTTTCTCCTGCGATCCAGCTCATAGGCTGCTGCATGGGGGGACTGCGGTAGCTGGCAGAGAGTAAATTTCAGCACACTTTGCAACACCTTAAGCGGTCTTCTGTTCACAACTTCGTGTGGAGTCTGTTAGCAAGAGTTTTGATGAGCTAGTTACTGGGCAGCAAGATTTGCTTATGTAATCCACCAAGAAGTTATTAAGTTTTTATTAAAAATGCTGCAAGGTCCTTTCAAAATAAAGCCAAGGAAATTGCTAGTAAAACTTTATCTGTGGATCTATGCAGGAATTCATTTGGTCCATAACATCTTACATTAATTTCCCTTCCTTTTTTAAGATATATTAAATGGTCAGATGCATTACATAAATTAATAAATTATCCACCCTGTACAACTATAAAAGCTATTCAAGTGGAGCCCTCAGAAAAATTAAAGCACATCAATACTGCCTGTTTTAGGCCTTCTATGTAGAAATAGCATGATAGTTATGTATCAATGGCCCTCCAATACTAGTTACACAAAATGATTTTCAGCAAGAGAGCTCTAATGGTTCAAGAGAAGCAGTCATCTAAAAATAAATCAGCCTTTTCCAAAGTGCCCACAGCAGCACATCATAATCAAAGTTGATTACATCTGCACCCTGCATCAAATGGATGTATCAGAGTGCACCAAATCACAGAGACCTAATGGTTCACACCTGGCAGACAGCTATTTGACATTTCACACTATTAATGTAAGTGTTCCTGAGGCATGAGATTCATAATACCAGGCTCTACTATAGTGTATTAAAGAGCTATCTCGGCTAAGGCACATCACCCTGTCCATTGACTTCTTTTAATATAACAGGATCTTCTTCAGTCATAGATCATAATAAAGGTTTTGTTCTGTCTGTAAAGTGTTTGCCTCCCTATCAAGACAGCAATGTAACTTTTTATCTTTTCTGTACCATCCTGACCAGAATGACCTACTTTCCAGTTGCCCAAGTCTATAGTCTAAGTAACAGCTTAAACACCATTCTTTCTGTCTAGGCATATACAGAGAGCATGGCCAAAACTTTCTGGTTGGGTTTTTCCCTCTTCCTTTTTTTGGAAAGGGTGTGTATGTGTGACTGTATCTTACTTTTTCTGCATGCAAGTGGTGAGATCTGGTCTTTTAATTTTGTCTGTATCCGTACTTCCTACAGTAGATCTGTTATCTTCTATCATATGTTTCTTATGCGCATTGAAAAAACAGGTGATAAACTGGCTTACCCAACAACCTCAGTCTTGTTTAAAACTGTTTGGTCAACCCCTGCTTTCCATTACACATCTTTTTTTTGTAATATTTCATGTTCTTCACGATTTCAGTTTTTCTACTCATCTTTTCTGCTTAACTGTCAGTAGTCTGGCCCCTCCATGTTGTGAAGGATGCTTCTCCTCTCTTCTGCTTAACTCTGCATAGCCAGGTGGTTAAGAGAAATCTTAGAAATCTTCTAATTATGTGAGATGCTTAGCAGTTACAGCTTTGAATAAGCTTTTGAAAATTATTAAAATAAAAAAGAAAGTACCTTAATTAAAGCTCAATCAACAGTCTTTCAGTTTCCTAAAACAGAGTTCTTTTTAATCTGAAGACATCTACAGTATTAGGGGCTTTGGTGGTACAGGTTCTCCCTCCCCTGCTCTCCCTCATGTACCCTGATCTCTGGTATCTTGAGGTTTTTTGCAGGATGCTTTGGAGGCCACATGCTAATACCTTTTACATCTTTTCTCCTCTCCTGTTGATTATTGTATAGTTTTGCTGTGTTATGGGCCTTCATATCTATTTCAGCTGCATAGGCCTACTTTTTCATGGCAGGATTATTGCAAGAATTTTGTGCTGCTTATCTATGTTCAAATTTATCATGAACATAATCCAAACAGGTGTGAAAATCTTACGTCACCTTTGACATTGGCTAGCAGATACTGCAACAAAAATAATAAATATGTCTAATTATTACCTGAAGTTCCCATCTTGATTGTTCCACAGACAAACCTGCCATTGACATAAAAGAGGATTTTTCCTGAGGAATGGAAGGGTTGACAGAGTTATGCGTGCAATTTAGGAGCTCAAGTTCAACTGACTCATAGGTAGTGGATATGTAATTGGGGGATGTTGTACACATTCTTTGCAAAGGATTAGTCTTTTCATTGGTATTCAGCACAGTGATTTCCTGGCACTTATTTGATTAACAAAGCACATACAAAGGCCTTCTAAAGCTTCTGTAGGAAATAAACAATGTCCTGAAGCCAAATTTCTTGTCAGTAGTCTTGAGTTTTATCAAGCAAGCAATTTATCATGTTCAGCCCACACAGGTGACAAATCAAGGTTGCAGATACTATTGTAAGTAAGCATCAGGAATTTGCAAAACTGTGGATTTAATTTTTTTTTTTTAACTCCTGCAAGGAAAGGACTGATCAGCAGCTAGATTTCTGATATGGGATTGCTCTTTATTTTTTAAAGTATCAGCATGTCCATGGTCTAGGAATTTTACATATTCACTTGTTCTGCGTATCACTGAGCTCCTGCTGCTTACCTCCAAAGTCTGGTCAAAACAACAGGTGGGACTTCACTGCCATGATGTGAATAGTTAATGAGACAATAATGGCTATGTGCAAAAACCAAAATTAAAGGTAACAAGAAGCTTAAGGAGACAGAAATTTAAATCTCCCATTTACTTTAGGCAGCACTGCTGAGCAGTTATTCTCTTTTTCCTTATTCTACTTTTAAAATACTGATGGTGTGGGAGCTAATGTATTTTAATGGGACAACTTTGGTATTGTTTCCCCTTCCTTCTGAAAGCTATACCATAGCTAGTAGGAGATAATTATGCATTTCTAATTTGAATTTGCACTCCAGACATGGAGTTTTTGAAAGTTACTTCATGCTTAATCTGTGAGGAAAAGAGAAACTGATTCCCTTGAAGAATTTCCATAAACCTGAACTTCAGTTGCTTAACTTTTAGTATTCGATTAGGGCATCCCTGGGTGTACTTTCTCCAAAACAAAGAGGGGAGTACTATTGTCCTCTGGATCTCATAGTTTAAAGGCTGGCATACTGAAAGTAAAGAAAAAGCAGGAATTTAAGTTGGTTTTTGGTTTTGGTGGTGTTGCGGGGTTGCGGTTTTGTTTTTTTTTTTTAATTATTGTTAAAATCTAAGAATATGGTGGAAATTAATTTGAACAAATACTCTGCATGAAGAGGGTAGGGTGCCTGTAGAGAACTTGGGAAGACCATGATGCACAGAGTAGAGCTTGCAGAATTAAGTCTTGGGGACAGCTGTTAGTACAATTTATACAAAATGGTGAGGTGTTTGTGGTTTTTTTGGTTTGTTTTTTTTTTTCCCCCCAAACCAATATTTAAATTAGCTGTTAACAGAAAATAGGTATACCTTTGACCAAGTACACTATTTCTGCTTCAAACTTTATCCAAGTAATGACTAGGGAGTGATCCATGGTGAAAAGATTCATCCTTATATTCTTTTTTCTAGAAAATGTGTTAGATTCTCTAGTTTAAAAAGTACTATGCATAAGAAGTAGCTTGGCTTTATTTAAAATCTTCAACATGTTCAAAATTCTAACTTATGGTACACATAGATATAGATACACAATGTGTTTTTATTTTTATTTGTGTTAGTATTTGAAGGTAAAGGGGGTTACACTTGAAATGGAACTACACAAACCGGCATAGAAAAGACTTGCCGAAAACTGAATTTGGTATTGGGTAGGATTCACAATTAAGAAAAGAAAAATAAATAATTTAAAGTTATAAAATGTTCTTTCTTTAACAATGAGATTTTCTTCAAGAAAAAGGTGATTCTTAGTAGCTACCATTGCAAGTGGAAATAAAAGATAAAGTATTTCTTTATTATGTCCAAATTCTGATGGAAAAATTGGTCCTTATATGAAATACATATATGAAGATAAATCAAAGATGATTTAAGGGAATATATGTTTTAATGAAGGTTTGTTTTGTTTTGCTTTCCTTGAGGAAAAAGCTTCTGCTATTGGTATTGATGGAAAGAATGATTACTTGGAAAGTAAACAGGATTTTTTTTAGAAAGGAAACAATGTTAATCTCCTTAATCTACAAGGAATGAAGCAATAAACTCCTAAATAAGCAGTAAATTGCTGGAAAGTCACTCTGAATTGTTCCTCTCACACAGTTTCTAATTCTAAGTATTCTTTGTAGCTCTAGAAGAATAATGTGCCTTACTGTTTGTCCTTTACTGTAGGTATCCGTAGTTCAGTCTCTCCAACTATAATGCTCCTATAATGCTTTAAGCAGTCCTTGATTACAACAATTCTTATTAGTCTTTTAATTCTCAATGTATAGGTAACTGAGATGACTGAAATCTGATTTTAAAGAAATTCTAATTGATTTGTGTGTTTTTGAAAAAACAGATGGGATCTGTAGTCATTTCAGTTCAGGCTAATTGAGATGTTAAAGTTGTGGCATTTTATCAGTAACATATGCAGAGCTTTCTGTTACTAACGCTGTTCCTTGAGCAATTATGTTCTCTAGAATCCAGGGTCTCTTGGGTTTTTTCCCTTTCTAGGAGACAGTGATGAACTTGGAACATACTTGGAACATATTGCTCATTTTAAGATGTCTTTAAAGAATGACAGTAACGTGTTGGAGTTACGACCCGAAAATGTCATAAACGTGTGTTTAGAAAAGTCATCCAGATATATTTTAGTCATCCAGATATATTACAAAGCCTTAGTATATCCATTCAAATGGAAACTCCTGATTCCGAGTCCTTTCATGGCATGTGACAGGCTCACAAGGGGATTGTATTGATGAGGGGACTCTTGGCCACAAGGAAAATAATGTTTAATTTTTTTTTTTTTATTTCAGCTGCTTTTTAAGAGTTGTTGTGATAATTTTATTATTATTTGAGATGTTCCCATTAGAAAAGTTCACCAAACCATTGAACTTTGACAAAGGGAACCTTTTGTAAGGAACACATACTGGCACATTAATGGCATGTAACTAAGAGCAGGATGAACCCTTCTGAAACAGTTGCATAGCTTCAAAGATGTAAGCTTGAGCAGAAGGCTTCACTTAGCCTATGATACAAATGTGATGGATCTGTTCTTTCAGAAACCTTTCATCTGAAAAGAATCAAAAGATCAGATAGACAAAGGGAACCTTTTGTAAGGAACACATACTGGCACATTAATGGCATGTAACTAAGAGCAGGATGAACCCTTCTGAAACAGTTGCATAGCTTCAAAGATGTAAGCTTGAGCAGAAGGCTTCACTTAGCCTATGATACAAATGTGATGGATCTGTTCTTTCAGAAACCTTTCATCTGAAAAGAATCAAAAGATCAGATATTTTTAATAGATAATAATTTCTGTAAAATGTTTCCTGTTTTCTTGATAAGAAAACTCGTTTACATTGCGCCTTGATTATTCAAGGCAATGGGAGACTGAAAAAAAGGTACATGTAGTGCATTAGGCTACAAGATCATTACTGCACATAACATTTTTTTGAAAAGGAAAATTAAGACAAAGGTAACAGTTGTTGTGTCCTTGGCATAGAATAGCTGATCCACAACCAGATAAAGTCTCAGAGTAATACACCTCTATTATCTTTAGCAGATACTATTTTATTTTCTAAAAAACAATATTTGCAATTAAGAAGCAATTAAGAAAAGCACAAGATGATATATTTCTTTGAAACAGAAAAGTCTTGAAAAAGTTAATTAAAAGTACCGGGAGATACTAAACTGCTGGAAATCCTGTTTTCACTAGTTTTTATTCAATTTTCCCTATCTGAAAATATTTAGAAACTAAAGAGGCCTTTATGGTTCTCTAATGTTAATATATGCTTTTATTTTTATTGAAGTTGATGTCAATGGCTTATTTCTATTCATAGTATATTTTTTTTCTCTTAAGACACTTAGTTGTTCTTTCCATACTGTTTTTTCAAGTGATCATAGAATCGTAGAATAGTTTGGGTTGGAAGGGACCTCTAAAGGTCATTTAGTCCAACCCCCCTGCCATGGGCAGGGACATCTTCAACTAGATCAGGTTGCTCAGAGCCCCGTCCAACCTGACCTGGAATGTTACCAGGGATGGGGCATCCACCACCTCTCTGGGCAACCTGTGCCAGTGTTTCACCATCCTCAGCATAAAAAACTTATTCCTTATATCTAGTCTCAATCTACCCCCCTTTAGTTTAAAGCCATTCCCCC
>NW_008794089.1:3448936-3479341 GCF_000699145.1 Aptenodytes forsteri
TTGCACTTGGCCTTGTTAAACCTCATGAGGTTCACATGGATCCACTTCTCAAGCTTGTCCAGGTCCCTCTGGATGCCATCTCATGATGTTCTTAGCAATCTAAGATAACCAGCTCCTACATACAGCACAATGGCAAAGTTTATTAATTTTTCTGTTTGATGCTAAAGCTATTCTGATGAAAAAATACGCTCAATTATTTTACCTCTCCCTTGTGTTTTTTGACATAATACATATATTTTTCTCTTTGTGTTAGTTATATCCTTGCTGGTTAAGATATCAGTAAATGATTTAGACACAACTGCAGAAAGCATTGTACACTTGTAATTACAAGTCAGGCTGTCTCTTAAACAGAAAACAATTTAAGTAGTGCGAATGAATACTGGATCATTTGCCTGGATAGAGCAAATATGGGAAGACTGAGGGAACTTTACTTATTGTTGATGTTAAGTGCTAAAGTTTCTTTTGTTGTGATTTTTTTTTAATTTAAACAAGCCCAAATATATTTCGTCTGATCTAATAGTTGAACTTGGAACTTAAGAAATAAAGTACGTAACTGTTCATTTAAAAACAAACAAATTTTTGATACAACTTAACTGAAACTGTTACAACTTAAGTCCAGCTAGACTTAAGAACTTTTAACTTGAAAGCTTAAAACTTTAGAAATTCCCCTGGTTTTTTTTTTTTTTTTTAATTCTGTATTAGATTGTACTCAGGCCCCATGCTTCATGGCTGATTTGTTTCCAGGGGTGTTAGACTTGTGCTTTAAGTTTTATGTTAATATTGTTTCATGCTTGCATTACTGATTTGCTTTAGGTGTGCATCATTCTTTGAAATTTATTGAAAAGTAAGAGTGAGCAAACAGGGCTAAAACCTAGACTGTCTTCTGCCCTTTTCCCCCTTCCTGTTCCCCCTTTGCTACCCAGACTTCTCAAGGATCTTCTAGTCTAATCAGGTGTAAAGGACTGATAACTTTTGCTCCATTACTTTTTACTTTTAGGTGTCTAGTGTTTCTTTTGTCTAAAAAGAGGTGGAACTAGAAGTATAGTAATATAAAAATCCAGCCTGTTAGACTTATGATCTCATAAGAGGAGAGTCACTTAAAATTATCAGCTGGCTTCCCTTGAAGTATCAGCTCAAGCTAGGACTTGGCCAGTTCATATAACTTACCTCATGCATCCAGTTTTGGTATAAACTGAAGCAAACGGTGTTTAGGTCTGTCCATGGTATTAAAGCCATATAAACCACCTAGGAGTCTTACTGTCCTTCAGTTGTTTGGGGTAGCAGTAGCCACAACTCAAGGATTACCAGGGAAAGTGTCATGGATGTGGACATTCCCTCTCCCTTTGAGGGGAGGTAGAGGGGGATGCCAAATTCTTTTACTCAATCTTTGTTGCCTGTATGAGTGATGGAGCACATTACATTTTGAAAATGAAATTTGTATTTGTGCATTTGGGAACTTCTGCCCTGTTTCTTCTCTTATTTTCCCCCTCCCTGTTCCATCAATGAAAACAAGAGTTTGGTCTTTGAATTAACAGTCCTGTATTTTTTTTTTTTATAGAGAAACTCAGTCTCCTGTGGTTTTTTGTATTGTTTCAAACTGTTTGCAGACTTGGGTTTGTTCTTTGTGTTGCCTATAGTTAGAATCATAGAACCGTTTAGGTTGGAAAAGATCTTAAAGATTGAGTCCAACTGCAAACCCAACACTGCCAAGTCCACCACTAAACCATGTCCCTAAGCACCATATCTACACGTCTTTTAAATACCTCCAGCGATGGTGACTCAACCACTTCCCTGGGCAGCCTGGTCCAATGCTTGACAACCCTTTCAGTGGAGAGATTTTTCCTAATATCCAGTCTAAACCTCCCCTGGTGCAACTTGAGGCCATTTCCTCTCGTCCTATCACTTGTTTAGTCAGGGAAAAAGAGACCAACACCCACTTCGCCACAGCCTCCTTTCAGGTAGTTGTAGAGAGTGATAAGGTCTCCCCTCAGCTTCCTTTTCTCCAAAATAAAAATATTTATTTAATTGCTCTAAAATAAAAATATATATATAAAAGGCCAAGAGACACAGTTTTAGGGTCTAGAATCTAGGTCTACCGGGCCCATGCTCTTTTTTTCCCTAAGCTAAACTATTGCATCTTTAAATGAGCTTTTATGCTCCTACTGCAAATAATTTGAATGGAAAGCAACTAACCAATATCAGAATCTGATCACACTTGTATCACCTAATCCATACAACAAAAGGCTGTCTTTCAAGTCTAAATGACTTTCCTTATCAGCTAATTTGGCTGTGGCAGTGTGGACATGTTAAGATGCTATAACTAGCATTGGTCTTAATTTCTGATCACATCACATGGCTAATGGGACTAAATAGTGAGTTGTGCGTGTTTCTTAATGGAAATGCAATTATCAGTCAAGGGGAAGTTTTCTTTAAAAAGTTAAAGAAAATAGTAAGTGGCAGCAGTGTAGCATGCATTTCAAGTTTCCTCTTTCTAGAGGAAGATGGAATTTAATTTTCTGGAAACTATTTGGAACAGAGGAGCTCTTCAATGAGTCTTAAAGCAGAATATACAAAAGATGGTTACATTCAAGAAGTAACCGTCCAGATACGGAAATGTAACTCAACATATGGAATAACTGCAAGTGATGGAAGGCTTGCTAGTTACAGCCTGCCATATGACAGCACCTCAACTTAATATAATTAATACTAAGACAGTTTTATAGATTTGGCAGTTGCAGTTAAGATTGGACACAGAAAGGCTGGGTTCTGAGCACTGCTGCTGCAGTCAACAGTCCACAAATACACCCATTGCTGAGGTCTTAGCCAGTATATAGAATAAATGTTACTGTATGAAGGACTGTAGGACAGCCAAGAAATTAGAATTGCATAATCATGTACTTAACTATGGGTTTATATTCAAGTAGCAGTGTTAAAACTGTTTTAACCAAGGGGGTTTACTTACTACTTTTTTACAAGCAGTATTACAAAAGCTTTTGCTTCTTTTTAAAAAAATACAAATATTTGAAGAACGCACTGACAGTTTCATATATTGAGGAAGAGGACTTTTTTGTGTGTGTGTAGATAAAAGGAAAAGAAAAATCTAAGGCAGTGCTGAAGTTAGATAAAAATGAAATAAAAGGTTCTGTGATCAGAGTAAAAAGGTACATGCCACGTTATAGTTTTTATTTTGTTGTTCTCTTTAACATCCTTATATCTATACTAAACTATAGTAGGTGTTCATATTAATACAGCGATTTCCCTAATCACTGGCCTATTTTAAATATTTTCTCCCTGCCCATGTTGCTAGGGCTTGGGGGGGTTTCTTTGTGTTTGTCTTCTGGGTTTTTTTGGGGGGAGTCCTCCCCTTCAGAACTTGCACCCGTTCTTGTCTGCTAGGCATGTTTTGCCATCCTGTGAAGCTGGAGCTCTTTCAAATCACCTTATACATAAAGATGAACAAAAGCGTTCTCAATACGGAGACTTGTGTTACTCTACCATCTGCTTTCCTCCTTTGGAGTAAGTTGCTCAACTGTTCACATGCTTCACTCTTTCTAATGTTTGCCTTTTACATGCTTCTTGTTTGATCATTGCCTCTATAGCTTATGCTTTAGCATGGCCCTTTTAAAGATAAAAGGGGATCAAATGAGTAAGAAGTTTTTTCAATGTGTTTTGGAGTCAACTAATGTAATAGGTATCTTATTTCCCCTGGCTGAAAATGAGGCTAATATGGAGGACAAGGAGGGTTTGTCCCATCCTTTGTTTTATCTATATATTTCAAAGCCATGAAGTCAAAGAAAATACCTGATCATATTTGCAAGTTACTGAGAACAGTAAGAACATCCTAACAGTTGTGGCCTTTTAGAGTTACTATCACAGCACTAATGATTTACAACTAGAGCTATGCATGAGTGATGTACAACTAAGCATAGCAAAGGATGCTTAGTGCCAATCACTACTGAGGATCATTATTTTTATAATTTTTACTTCAAATAATTATAATCTCAATTATTCCAGGTAAACTATGTTTGTTTGTTTGGGGTTTTTTTAGAGTCCCTGCTAGAGGTTAGATATTTATTCAACTTGGCACTGTACTCTCTGTTAGTGAGGAAACACTCCCCCTCTCGAAAAATTTATCATCTAGAGTAATATTACTTACCTCTCTTTTGGTGTAAATAAACACATGTGTATGCAAATAAATGCAAAAAGAAAATAACCAGTGGCTCTCAGCATACCAATTTTTTTCAAAACGGTATATCTTCCTCACACTTCCACTCATTCCCTGCTTAGGTCCTGCAGCTGCAAGTTCTTGATCTTAAAGCATTTCACAGACATTCCACATATATAGGGACCATAAATACCACTTACCCTCTGGAAAAGATTCACACTGGAAAATACATAAGGTGATTCTTCTGCCTCGGATTGTCTAGTCTTAGCTGTCAAAATGAGGAACTCGTATGCTCCTGGGTGCTGTGCAGTGCAGTGCCCCAGGTCCTCTGTTATCTGGGGTTTTTTTAATGGGGTGTGGAGAAGTAAAAAAAGGAGGGCCTCACTTTTCACACTATCCCCCCAGCTATACGAAGGCAGGCAGCCCTATGTATTGGCCAATGCAGAAACTCCTCTCACAGGACCTGAACATGGAGTGGTCTGGCAGGGCAAGGAACTAAGTCCTCTCCCATCTGCTCTGTAATGAGAGATTTAGAAATAGATAGCTTGTGTAATCATTTCAGAACATAGAAAGGGTCTTCAAAATTTCTACAGAAAAAGCGAAAGCTCTCACCATCTCAGTTTTTCACCCAAAATGACTTGGCGATGAGTTTGATCCAAATGTCAAATAGTCTTTTGGTGCCACATTTTTTGAGTAACACAAACAGTTTTCAGACTTCATGTTCTTGTTGAGAAATAAATCCTTAACTAAGTAGGCTACCCAGTAGAGTTGCTGCTCAGATATTTGTGCCCTAGGAAGTTGAATGTTGTTCTCCTGGATTCCTTTTTGTGTTGCAGAAGCAGCATCACTTAAATGGGGGGAAGCCAACCCCAAGCAAAACAGAACAACGCAAATCTAGCCATGAAACTGGCATGTTTGAGATTTGTCTAATCTGTGGCTATGCACTCTGTAAATACACGTTCATTTGAATGAACATGGCACTGGGGGACAATGTTTCATGTTCCCTAACTTGTTTACATCATGTTTTATTTGCTCAAAATATAGGTGGAACTAGATTAAGAGCTCAATCTTATCTTCAGACAGTTATGTCGATGGAATTGCAGTGACTTAATTTAAGCATTCCTTAATTATACATATGCTGTTGTGAACAGACTAGCATACCCTTGTAAGAAGTTCAGAGGGTAGTTTAGTATTCTGTGTAAGAGTTTCTGCAGTAATATTGCAGAAGTTTAGGAAAAGAGGTGTGCTGAGAAAACAAAAGGAGAAAGAAATGCACCATATAAAACTTACTAAGAATAGTATACTGTGGTAGCCTCTTGAATTTTCAGTGTATTTTAGAAACTGTTTTTAATTGTGATTGTATCCATAATGGGGAGATGGTAGTACACATACCTGGCTACTATTTGGATGATGTGAAATATTTAAGTTCCTTCAGTATCTTACACTATATATCATTTCCATTCCCACACTTAAAGTACAGTAAGAGAGATCATAAGTCCTATTGTGCTCACCATTTATGTTTACAAAAGTCACTAACAATGATGGCACTGAAAAAACAGTCTACAGACTGCCTCTGCTCTACAGTGGCTAAACATGTTCAGTGCCTTTGTTTACTTTGACACTAAGAGTTATTAAATTAAAAGAGAAGTGAGTGGGGAAAAAACAGTAGTATAATTCTAATCCCAGTATAAATAAATTCTGTAGTAATAGAAGGAAAGAATTGCATTTATACTAGGAAGTTAATACTATATTTTTTCATTTAAGTTATTAAAATATTTTTACTCTAGGCCGAAGAACTCAGGATTGTGATTTCTGTGGCATCATTCAGTAGAGGATGTTAATTATTTTGAGGACTCTTGATCTGTCTGTAGTTTCCCAGATGTGTATAATTCCTCTTGACCAACAGGTCCTCCTTCACCCTGTTCTTCAGGATGGCTCTGGGAGGTCACCCATGCTCCACTTCACAAAGGAGACATCTGAATGAAAAGGCAGATAGTCGGCATGTCTGAAAACTAAGAATTCAGTTTCGTACTTGGAACTTAGATATAGCGAGTCCTTGATCTTGCTGTGTTCATATAATTATTAAAGAAGTTACGGCTGTTTGTCTTTCATTGTTGGGTAAAATAAGCTGTCATAGTGAGCTTTCTCTTAGTTTATACTTCATTTGCACATGTAAGTGAAGTTGGATAAAACTTTGTGTTTCAGAGAAGCAGAAAGCCAAGTGCCTGCCACACAAGGTATATGGCCGGGGGCGGGGGAAAACTGCACGGAGCGGGCAGTGCCAGTTCTTATCTGTGGCGCTGGTGACTACAGGTGCAGACGTGGCACTGCTGTTCAGAGGGTGCCCGAGGCATGCCTGCCCTACATGACCTGCCAGTCTCAGAAGCACACCCAGGGCTAGTCCTTATTGGTACAGTGTGCGCTTCCTTCCTATGTGTGAACCGCTAATGTAGAAGGCAAGTAATATCTCTGCCAGCTTTCCTCATAACTAAGAGTTTATTTTTGGATTCTGTTTGGATCAATAGTGGTATATGCATAAACTCAAAGTGAAAGCAGATTAGCATAAAATACCAGTGCTTATTCCTAGCACTTGGAAATTTCAGTCTCCATTGCAAAAACAGCTTTGGTATTGCGCGCTGGCAGTGCGAGTTCCTTCTTGCCACTGTATTTATTATTGTTTTATTAAGTAGGGTAGAGTCAAGTAGTTCAGGAAGAAGTCAAGTGAACACCAAGCCCCATCATTCTTTACGTAAACAATGACTTTACCTGTGGGTGACAAAACGTATTCAATTGTTGAACATAACTGTATCACTTTATGCATTATATTCATGCATGATTTGCTTGTGAAACAATTTTAGGAGCTCAGCCCCCCAAATTTTTCAGCATGTTTCTATCATTAGCATTTAAAGTCCATATCAAAAAAATATTCTATATTTCATAAGTTAATGCTAAAGCTTCTCCTGTTGTTCACTAATGAACTTCATACTGTGAAATATGACCACTTGTGTTCCTCAAACTTTTTTATGCTGTATGGTATAATTGTGCCTCCTGGAGGCCTGTTCATAGAAATAGTAAGGTGGCACTTTGAAATACAGAAATAGCAAAGAACTGCTTACACTTGACATTTTTTATCCAGAAAAGAGAGTTATTACAAAAACATTCTCAATAAAGTCTGGGGAATACATGTTTGATAAGAAAGGGGACTTTTGTCTTGACCCTTGTGCAAATGAATATAGTGTTATATGGGAAGGTGATGTTAATGAATTCTTTGCAGAGAGGTCATCAAAACTTCCTGTCTCATTCTCTTTATCTGGATTACCTTTGGGATTTCCTTTAGCTTGACACAAACAGCTGAAATCTCAAAATGAAGAAGTAACCCCAAATTTCTTAGTTTTGCTTTTGTGAAGGTTAAAGAGGGGGGAAAAACAAACCAACCAACCCCAACACCGCAACTAGCCCCCACCTCTCCGGACCCTGTAAATCAAGATGCTAGAAGCTGTTCATAATTATTGGAGGGAAAAAGTCACAATGCCAGCCTTGAGATTCTGTCCCTCTTCTGGCTGGTGAAGTAAATAAAGAGAAAGAAAATTCACTTTTTTGGAAGCCTCTGAGTAACTTCTGCATCCTGTTTCTTTACCTTCTTTGCTGACACTATGTAGATCTTTTTACTTTTTTTAATTTCTAATATAAAAATAATCAGATTCTCTGCTACCTAGAGAGAAAAAAAAACGAAAACCACCTTGACCCAATCCTACTGTGACATGGTGCAGAACATAGGCAAGAAATGTCTTGGTTTTGAACATATCTGGTCCAGCTAGTTGCATGATTTGGTGTTTTGTTATCTTCAGAGCAACATGCACAAAGCTGAGATGTGTTAATGAGTGAGGCACTCTGTTCTGCTAAGAAAGATGTTCCACAGAGTAAATCAGTAATAAACAGTAATAATTTATTATTAGTTTTGGAGAAATAATTTGTAATACAAATACATTCCTTGAGGAAAACAAATATAGCATCTTTTTTAATGCGGTTTAAATAAATAATAATTTAGCATAGCTTAAGCATGGTAGTGCTTACAGTCAGGAGTTACATTTTTTTAAATAAAGTAATCAAATTTTTCCCTAATTCCCAGAAGATAAGAAGAGATACCCTTAAATGTTGCCAGAATGCTTTTAGACCATGCGATTCATCATGTGCATGAAAATGAAAATTGGTTTTATGAAATAGTGTAGACCAAAATAAAGGGCATACATTAACTTGTCTTCTGAAATATTGGCTGTATTATTATACTATGCATCTTTAGTACTTGACCTTACATGTCACTAATACAATACACATTTTATGATACAGTTACCCTGAATGCTCCTTGTGACTACTGCACTACGTCCCAAGGTTAGGATAAAGATAAGATGCATTGAAACAATATCTCTGTCACTATTAATAAAGAAAATAAATCATTCTGCTTCTTCCTGTTCCCTGGTTTGCAATTTCAAGATCTGCAGCTTCCAATAATTATTTTGCCGACTCTATTGATATGGTTGATGCATAGAAACTCTTCTAGGCTATTTCCCGTGAAAGGCTCTGACAACATTAGTGATGAAATGCTAATGCTCTTATGTGTTTAATCAAACGTATTGCTGTACTGAATGCATGAAAGGAGTGTGATTTGGGGTTTGTTTTTTTTTTTGTGGTGTATATACATATGCTCTGCTTCTGTTTACATTGCTGGCCTCAGCTGCTCTGACTTCCATTTATGATACAGTTCCTTTGAAGTGACTGCTGCCAAGTATATGTCATCTGAGATGTACAGTAAATGTTGGGGTTTTTTAATTGCAGCAGTGAAAGGCAAGGCAATAGAAATAATCATCCAAAATAGGAAAAAAAAATCAATGAAAAAAAAAATTCAGAGAGCAGATATTATGAACTAAATCTAGCTGCTACTCAAACAGCATACCAGTAGCTGTTGATGAAGAAACACAGTATTTCAAAGGAGGAAAATTTTGCTGTTGTTCAGTGAGAACAGGGGAAAAATGCTGGAAAGCATATTTTGTTCATTTTGCTGAAGTTAGGCCTAGCAAGATACTTGAAAAATAAATTTTAAAAATTTATTCTTGACATATTCCCCATGTGTACGAGAATGATGTCATGCAATGGTAGGTTGTCTTTCTATGTGAGAGAACAGCAGTGTATTAGAAAGCCATCAAATGTGGCAAAGGCTTTCATGCCAAATAGGATAAATCTAGAGATGATATACGGGCCGTGGGCATGCTGGAGTTTCTAGGCACTAAAATTTAAATGATGTATTAGAAACATCATGTAAGTGCACAGCACGAAGTCCAACATGAATAAATGACCTCAAACTGATCTGATGTATCAATGTAATTTGGGCATATCTTCAGTAATCTTTAGACGTGGCAGTGCAAAATCAAAGTTACTACCAAAACTACCATTTACAACTGGCTTCCCTGAGAAATGTGTTGTGCTGCAAGGACAAAATGCCATTACAAATCTACTTCTAGAAGTATCACTGGAATGAATAAACTGGAATTTCAGCTGTTCATTATAATAGCACAAAAGCAGCTGCCAGAAAAATATAGTCTGGGCAAGCCAGGCAAGAATTTTCCTTGGAAATATCTCAAAATTCTCCAGCAGTAATAGAAACATCTGCAGAAAAGTGTAAGGTGAGTCTCAGGGTGTCTGTGTGTTGAGCTTTACCATGTCTGTATATAATATATTTACAAACAGGTTTATAAATACATATATTAACATGTATGCTTGCCCACATTTATTAATTTAAAAATCGAGTTCTGTACGCTTTTTGATTAATCCAAACCACTTCTTCCATCAACAGGTTTGTATGAGATGGAGATCAGCTATCAGCCACCAATCTCATTTTCGAACATTTACCTCGTTTGTTTGTTTTGTTTTTTTTGTTTTGTTGTTGTTCTACCTGCTGATTTGTGACATCACTGCTTTTGTCACTATACTGCTGCAGGAGTTCTTTTGGGGTGAATCTCTTTCTTCTGCTTTACAGCTGTTAAAACATAGTTTATTTAGCGAGCTTGTTAGCAAACACTGTCAAAACAAAGCCAAAGGAAAGTCATCTCTTCATTCAGGTTTTTTGTACGTTCCAGCACTGTCTAAAATCTCCCCGTGCCTTTTTTCTGTCAGACTGCTTAACTCTGAAGTCCAGCTTCAGGCATCTGCTCTGGATGCTATAACAGCAGAGGTTTGGGGTTTTTTTTTAATTAATGAGCTGAACTCCAGCCATTGCTATGTTAGTGCTAATCGGTTGTTTGTCCTCTAGTAGCATTGTGCAATAAACTTTAAGCAAACTGTAAGGTCACGCAAAATGTAGTCTGAACCTGATGTCATCAAAATGCACTGACATATCTAAACTCAGAAGGAAGCTTGAAATGTCTTGTTTCAATGTTCTTGCTGAAATACTCCAAACAAGCTGAAACATTGTCACAAATACCTATTTTACAAAGATTACTGTGAAGATTATCAAAGAATTCAGATTTCTTTCCATACCGTAAAATGTCACGAATTAGAAAGATATTCTGTATTTCTGTATTGCACTGTTATTTTCACTTAGCACCACACAAAAAGTCAAACTGAGGAGAAAGATTGATGTTTGGGGGTTTTTTTTTGGTTTTTTTTTGTTTTTAAGGATTAATCAGAAAGTAGAATTTTCTCAGTTTCCGATTTGCATGTAAGTAACAAAGTAGTAAGTTACAGGAAGATGAAAACCTCGGTGAAGCCCTAGTGCTGTATCTATTGTATTTTTTGGTCTCAGATGCTCTTATGAGATCCGGCTCACCTAGAAACATCCATATAGTGCTAACTTAGAATTTCCATTGAACATCTTGGCACTTTCAAAAAAGAATTCATACGCTGAATATGTTTTACATGGAAAGAATGAATCCTCATCTTAGTTTTTTCAATATGTTAAAGTAGAAACCCATTAGGAGGACACTGGAGGGGAAGTCTATGTTATTCCACCCTATTTTGTGGATAAAAAAAGTACATCAGTCCCTAGTGCAGACAGCAAATCAATTTTTTACAAGTGCTAAATACATTTAGAGAGGAGAAATAAGGCTGACACTAGAAATATTTTGGAGTAAGCACATTTGCTTATTGGAATCACATTGTACTCAATGTAAAAACTCGTAAAAAAAACCTGCCCAGAATTGCCAGAAATAAGGTAAACTGCAGGAGTTGTAATTGTACAAGTGTGTTCATGTTTCTTCGCTCATGAAGCTGCAGATAAAACACATCTTCATGGAACTAGTAGCTTTCCCCTTTTTGGTATCCCAGCACATCTTATACTTGCAAGTGCCAAGGTGATGTTACAGAATTTCTTCACGCTGATGACTATTACGCTATTTTTCCATTTTTCTGGATGGTTTGGGTCTATAATCCAATAAAAGATTTAACTGGATACAGATTCCTGCCAGCTTTAATTTGACTACTCACTTAGTGCTAAGTAGTTATGAAAATGTTTTTGTGTGTTGTACTAGATCAAACCTTTATGCCGAGTAAATTTTAGCTGAATTGAGTCAAGATTTTTCATAAAGTAACATTGATTAGCCTGAAATCAAGAGAGGGAGAAACTGGTTTTTGGGTTGGTTTTTTTTGTTTTTTGTTTTTTGTTTTTTTTTTTACTCAGCAACGTTAGTACAAGCCTATGCTGACATGCAGTTTTTCATTTCAGAAGAGTTGCTTACGTGCACATAAAAGTATCTTTTTAAAAATACTGCCTTTGAAAATTTTATGTTTCCACACTTTCTCATGAACTCTTAAAACTGTAGAGAAACTTTCTTCAAAAGCATTTAAAATTACTCCTTACAGCACTGATAAATCCCCATGTGTGTTTCTGGTCTTATGCCTTGGGCATTGATCTGACTTCTTTGCTCTCCGTAACGGAATTAAATAAGAAAGGAACTGTCCTCTTTAAAAAAATAAATAAATAAATAAATAAACAAGCCTTTTAAGGGGAGGTATGCCCAATAAACAGGTTTACGTAACTCACACTACAACTGTTCTTTTAGCTGCAGTGTGACACCAGAAATCTATTGACTGTCGGATTAACTTTAATAAGTTTATTAAGCTATGTGACACTGGCATACAGTGACCTTCATGATCTTGGTTGCTGCTAGTGAATTCAAGGGGGGGAAATATCATTGCCTTCAAATATGCAAGGTCAGGCTTTTGAAGCAGAAGGGAACTTGTCAGAGGTACAGAACAGGAAGTTCTCAAATGTAATAACATCTTTATTTTATAGCATTTTTTATCTTCTAACTCATAGACTGCATTGAAGCATGCTGCGCCAGTGACTGCTGAGTCAGGGCAAGAAGATAATAGATAACCTCTTTAGATCCATAAAAATCATTCTGATTAGGAAGATTTTTCTACTAAAATTGTTAATGCCAATATGGACCTGCTTAGGGCATAACGTTATGTGTGGTTACGCTGGCATATCTGGAGTACGGTGGCAGGGTTACGCTGGCATATCTGGGGTACGGTGGCAGGGCAGGGAGAAGAGGAGATGAAGAGCTTGGAAGTAGGTAGGCCCTAGGCATTTACCCTTCCTCCACTCCAGCATGAGCAAAGTGTCCTTCCTGCCACCCCAGGGTGTACCCAGATACTCCAGGCTCCTCAGTGTTCTACGGACATAAATGCTCGCTACAGAAATGCTGGATTAAGTGCAAACTTCCAAGTCCCATATTTTTTCTGCAAAATGCTGTACAAGAAAAAAGGAGTAACGAGAGGAGAGTGGGGATTAGTGGGATGTTGGGAACAATAAAGAACATGAAAAATAAAGACCAACCTAGGTTGAGGAAAGGTAAAATAGAGCCTTTTGGGTTTTTTCTTTTTTTTTTTCCCAAATTCCAGATTTACCAACATGAATCACTAACTGAGAATATGAATGATCAGCTGCTTTTCTCTTGCTCGTTGGTACCTAGTACTTGAAAAGGATATGATGTTTTTTTGAGGGAAGACTTTAAGATACACAGTTTAACAGTGACCTGTTCCCGATAACTCTCCGTTATCAGTGTTGAACTGTGTATCTTAAGTTTCAGAAGTGCTTTCATTTCTGTTAGTATCCCTGTGGCTGCCGTCAACATGTAAAATGCATCGCTACCCTCAGGCTAAAGTCATATATTTGTCAACTCCAATGGTAGCTGCAAGCCTGTATCTGATTGTGGAATTCCATTGTGTTTTGAGAAAAGAATAAGAAAACTGATATTCTTAGTGGATGCTAGCTATTTTGTGTACGAGACAAACTCTGTGTTCCACTAATACCACGTGTTTTCAAAGGATCTTCTCTAATTTGACAGTTAGTATTTTAAAAGGATCCTCTTTGATTACGTATTAAAAAATACTAGATCAGCAATATGTTATGGCTAAGAATTTTTAAAGTGGTAGATGATTTGAGATGCTTCATTTTTTGCTTCTTGAGACACCCCAAAGAAGCAAATTTTCAGAAATGTCTTAATATGCTGTGAAAGAGAGGTCATCTCACCTCAGTAACTGAAACTAGGGAGGCAAAATCACCAGGCACTACTGAAAATCTTGTAAACTACCAGAAGCATTAACACAGCTTGAGCATAGTAACTTAACCCAGTACCAAGATTTTGCAACCACTCACAGTCATATTACAACAGAACAATATTAGAAGTTGGTTTATTAAGCAAATTGTCTCTCAACCAAATATAACCTCCAAAATAGGGTAATGTTCTCAGAGAAGAAATCTTTGCTCTGCATGACTTGTACTTTTTTAAAAAATTCAACTAGGTAAATACTGAAGTGGATTATAGTTATCAATTCTCTAAGGAGAAATTAATACAGTAACAGATATTCCACAGTTAACATTCAGGCTGATAAAAATATATTTTTCCTTCAGTATCTTTTTATTGGCTAGCAAAACATTTTAAAATAACCCTCTTAAAATAATTTTATTTTACAGTGTCTGTGAATGTCATGTTGCCCTCACATGATTCCTACAGCCAGATTTGGCACTTACAAACACACATTGTGTCTCTTGTGTCTGTGTTTTACGATAACAGAAAATCTGCTCAGTTTGATAATGTCAATGAGTCATATAACAGGTCAGCAGACACTGACTCAAATCATGTATGACATAGCTACATAAATATTAAATATACACCAAATGGAAGTATGGAGAAGTTGTAGGGAAAAATAAGACAGATTACTTTACTCTGCAATTTAAGCAGAAGAGGAAAATACCAAAATTCATAAGGAGCATTTAAAAGTGACAGATTAAAATCTGTATTGTGAATGAAGTATGTTCTACTCATCTTTCACAGCAGGCTGCAGCTTGTTGAGCTGAGCAAAGTTCACAAGCGGGTTCGGGAGACTCGGAGAAGAGCGACCATATTATCACAGGGGACTTCATAAATAATGAGATCGTGTTCTAGTGCTAGAGCCTCTTGCGTCTTGCATTCGGGTGTTTTAACATACAGTAGAGTTGTCTTCTGTAAAACATTGCTCGATATTTTTGCAGAACACATTTTCAATAGAAAGTGTGGTACTATTACAACTAATATTCTGAACGTTTTGGATAAATGGTTGAAAAAAAAGTTCACATAAACGGATTCAAAAATCTTTTAAGATAATTTTAAAATCCAGTTCTTTGCCTCTTCTTCTAGTGATCTGCAATACAGCTAAGCCTAGAAATGGGGGGTTGGTAAAGGTCTGAATTGTAGCTACTTTAAAAAATTATTTTGGAAAGAATAAAAAGAAAAAGTTATAAAGACAGAGCCAAAGGAGGGGGGTGGGAAGAAGAAAAAGTGTTATTCAAATATGTCCATTTAAGTTTAGGCATACACTAAAAATATAAATAAATTTTTTTTTTCTTTTTTTTGGCCAGAATATTTTAAGAATGTGAAACAAGTATAGGGTAGTACAAATATATGAGAAAATGGTGAGGTTCTCATGAGACTGCACACACCTGAAAACAGTAGCTGTGAAGAGGTTGAGCTTCCCCCTCTCCTTTTTAGTTTAATGCTACTTCTGGGACTAGCACTCTCCCTCAAGTAAATATTATTGAGATTCTACTGGTACTATAGCATTTTTAAGGGTAGCTGGCCGAAAACAATTGGGTATCCTGCTCCTAGAACAGCCAGGGATCCCATGCTGTTGTCTCTGTCATCTGAGAGGAGATACAGTGAGAAGAACGCATGGATCCTGTTGTGGTGGTGTTCCTCAGGTCATGCTCATGAAGAGTCTGGATTTCTCACCGATGTAAAAAAAATTTTGCAAAGACACATACGTGTTCTTAAGAAAAGCTCCCCTGACACCAATACAGCTACACATGCGATTGCACCACAACTGTTTGCATGATCATAGCCCATCTGTATTGAAAATCTGATCCTTTAATAGTATTAACAAGTAACAATATAGTATTTTTGACAGAAGAGCTAATCTTTACCCAGAACTTCAGAAATAAAATGAAAACTGATTCTGATACTGATTTCTGGAGTTAGGGCTCAATTGGTTTTTAAAAAAAAAAAAAACAAAACCTAATTACTATAGTCGTAACTTAATAGTGTCATAGATTTACTGTCTGCCCCTGTTGATCTAGGCTCTGTTTAGAATGAATTTTGTAAGTAAAGCGTATTTGCTTGCTTTTGGGAGATAAAAATTTTTTTCACCAATGTGAACTACTGAAGTAGAGAAAAAAGAAAAATCCAGACCCCTAGTAATTCCAAATATTGGAATTTCACTGAAGATACCTTATTTACCTCAAAAACCATAGACGTGAATTATCAAACAAATTCTTCTATCAAACAATATGTCTTTTCACAGACATGTTTTGACAAACTGTTTATCCAATTTGTGCCTGTTTCCTTCTGAGTATGCCAAATATAATAAATGTTGACAGGTGCAACTTTGTAACATAGCCTGTTCTGGAAACACATATTGACAGGTTTTACATAGTAATTAAAATTTTCCATATGGAACTGCAGATTCATTGAAGTTTCCAAACCACCTTGTTTGTTTGCTTTTTAAATCTTCCGGCACTTTTTCACAAGGTTTGGAGAACAGTTTTTCTGATCTTGCACAAAACTAGTCTGCAATGGAGGGGGCTGAAATATTGTTCCTACTGGATCTAGAAACAATGGAAACTCTTAGCATAGGCTAATAGCAAGAAAACTCCTCCCAAAACCAAAAGAAAAAACTACTCTAAAATAACAGATACACTAAATGCAAAAATCAAACAGCAAGATTTGCTTTTTGTTTGGTTGTTGGTATTTTTTTGTGTTTATGGACTGAATGAGGCCTTCCCCATAGTGTCTTGAATTCCTGTATAGACTGAAGTTTGTGTTCTTATTTTCTTCACAATTTAATTAATTGATGTTTCTGTATCATTAATGATGCTCCTCATTCACCAGAGAAAATATAGAGGAACTAACTGTTATGCAGGATTTTGTTTTATTTTTTAACTTGGAATTCATGTCTGTGAAATTTGCATTAAATAATCTTGTGACAAACCAGAGAAGTTATTAGGAACATATCTTTTTTTTTTTTTTAGTATTGTTTTTTTTTTTTTAGTATTGGTGGTAAGATAAACCTGTAACTCCTGATTCTACTTTTTTTAACTTTTTCTTTCTTAATTTCTTTCCCTTTTCTTAGGTTTAGCTCTCATTCATATTATATTATTCACTTCATTTCCTTTTCAAAGTGCTGGTAGAATTTTGTAGGAAAAGCAGCTGAAGTAGCTGCAAGTTAAAGGGATTTCATTGGTGCAATTTGTTGATTACCTGGTTAAATGTTTTCACTTTCAGGTGCGCTTGTGTTCCTCTGTCACTGATAGTCTTTGAGAGCAATGCCACAGGCAATAAGTAATCTTTGTCTGGTTTTATCCTTCATAGATAAAATCAATATTGAAGAATAGCTATTTTTGTCACTCCTTCATAGATAAAATCAATATTGAAGAATAGCTATTTTTGTCACTGGAGACAGAGTAAAGCAAAACTTTTCTACTAATCCTTCATTTTCTCATAGCTTTGGACCTTAGAACTGGGTTGGACTTTATGGCCTGAAGCTCTTCATTAATATTTTTATAAGTTTTGCTATTGAAATTATTTTTCGAATATTATGTTCTAATAATGAATTAGGGCTACACTGTGACTGTGAGAAGATGGAGGGAGATTTGCCATGCAGTGCCACTGGCTAGCAAGTGTGAATTATTTCTCTTTCTGCATGGGTTCTTACATAAAGGAAACAAAAATCCAATAGATTGCTATTCTCACAAATGTCTAATAGAAGTAGTAGAAAATAGCTTCGCTATAAATGGCAATGTGGTATATATATTAAACAAGACAATCTGAGGACTCCTAGATGGAAACAAATTAAAACTCATCAATGAGAAAACTGACATCTTCACAGTTTATGGTTTTAATGATCACTCAGCACAGAAATGCAGAGTTCAAGATCTAACCTTTTGCTAAATAAAGTGTTGTGGTTGTAAAGTGTGTTAAGTATGTTTAAGTCTTAGACTGCAAGATGGATCTCTGTAATTTAAGATAGCCCGGGGGTACTAATGATGATAAAACCACAAAACATCTGTTAAACATTAAAAAGAAATTTTTCCTTCATTACAGTCAGTAACCTGATTGCACGTATGAGTGCAGTGGGACAAAATGGCTGTAAGTGAATGCTCAGTAACTTCCCAAGAATCCTCCGGAGTCTGCCACAGTCAGTAGCGGTCTGTCTAACCAATCTAGATTTACTTCAAAGCCTCTGGTATTGACTCCAAGTCCTAAAATACATTAGGCTTGTCACAGCTCAAAGAACAGCCTGCGAAGAGGGCTGCCGTAGCCTTTTGGTTTTACCTTAGTGGTGGGGGTGGTATGTGGTGCACATGTGTAGAATTCACTACTCCAAAATTCAGAGGAGAGGGGGAAAAGCAGTAAATGTAATGTATGTTGACATATGCTTAATGATGAAGGTATGATAATATTGTATGTTGGCACATTTTCCTTTTTTATTTATTATTATTTTGGAGCAACTCAAGGACTATAATAGTATTAAAACTTGGTTAATACTGAATTTTGACAAAGATCCGTTAAAACATTTGTAAGACACTAAACAAAAATCACAATTGGAATGAAATCAATCAGTGTGTGATCTATTTTTCCTTTCCTGTTTTAGTGTTGAGAAGGTAATGTAAGACTCCTGTCTCCCTCAGTGGTTCTTGTTATCCATGTGTTTCAATAATTAATAGAAAAGTGTGTGCATGACAGCCAACATTGACGCAATTCTGTTCTACTGTAGAATGTACTTTTTGGTTGCACATAATGTTTGAACATTGGAATATTACCCATTGGTTAATGATTTTCATTATCAAATCACATTTCATTTGTAACTAGATTTGGAGATAGGAAAAACCTGTAATTCCCAATTCTACTACTTTTAACTTTTTTTCTTTAAAAAAACCTTTTTTCCTTTTTTATATTTAGCTCTTATTCACATTGTATTATTCATATAATTTCCTTTTTTGAAGTACCAGTAGAATTTTGTAGGAAAAGCAGCTGAAGTAACTGAATTATAAAGGGATTTTATTAGTGTAGTTTGTTGATTTCCTGTTCTTGTGCAAAAGTATCTTCTGGTCTTTATGGGAACTCCAAGGACCCCAGCGTAACAAAATCTGCATGCTTACAGTTTAGCATATGTGGGAAGTTTTCAGAAAAGACTTTCGAAGTCCTCTGTGTGTAATTCCAAAATAAAAGTTAAGAAATTCTTCCAGTACCTACAGATAATGGGGGAAAAAAGAGTAGTTCTTAAAGAAGAAAATAGGAACTGCAATTCTGCCTAGTTTGCTTAAAGGAAAAGGAATCAAGGAAATAAAAGTCTGGTTTTGGAATATCATTTATATGTTTTACAGGTTGCTGAGTTCCTGACAAGGAAGATTTTTGGTGAATGTTAACTGATCAAATAACATTACTTTGGATATCCAAATAGTAAAAAATTCTGGATTATGTGTGTATAAAAGAAGTGCAAGCAAAATAAAAATGCCTTATTTCAGTACCTCTCCCATCCTGTCAGCTGCAATGTACAACCATATGTTGATAAAGCCTTACAATAACTTTAGCTTCCACCAGGACTTATCCAGACACTTTTTGAGTAATTATCGAACTAAGATAGATGAATGTTGCAATATATTTCTGGTTTTATTTAAATGTGTGATAAAAAAGTCCATATTAAGTGATATAGTCATACGGAGTCTGAAGAGGTGTTCTAATTGTGCACCTATACATAAGATAATTGAAGGAATTTAGAGTCCTATTTATTCAGATGGTCAGGTGGCAGAGTACATAAATAGGAAGAAAAGTTATGCTGTCTGTCTCCAAATCATAAATAGAACAGATCCATCCAATGAAACGTTTCTGTTAATTAGAATAAAAGAGAAGAAAGAGTAAGTCCTGGTTCTGCAGGATGATAAGCAGAACTGTTGTCCCCCACTGACTTTATGTGGATTGTGTAGGGTTATTTTTCACACTCAGGACCATATCAGCACTTCCTGTGCTTGCAAAAACCTTTCCTCTACTTGCAGGGATATTGAACAAAAAAAAAGATGACGGCAATAAGAACAAAGAAATAAAGCAAGGGAAATGGATGTATGGAGTTTACTTTTACTTTTAATATTCTTTGTGCTTATTATATTAATATTGATAATGCTTCTTGAGGGAATAGATGGGTATCTGTTTCTCCTATTTAACATGCTATTTGAAATTTCCTTTAGCTTTTCCTCTTTATTGAAACTTGTTTAAAGAAAGAGTGTTTCAAAACAGCAGCAACAGAAATACAACCAAAATATGTCAGGAATATAGAAGATGACAGCTTAGCAAGTTTAAGCACTGAATTTAAATGTTTCTTCACCATTTTGAAACAGGGACATTCACTGTTGTTGGGAATTATAATTTAGCTAGATTTCCAGTGGGCTGTTTGTTTTCCTTCTGCAGACTACAATGAGTCGTTGTAAGGATGCATTGTTGACCAAGTTTCAAACAAGCTAGAAATTTGCAGCCGCCCTTGGTCAAAATCTGAACAGTATTTTCTCTGTGGTTGGAAAAATGATAGATTCTGCTTTTTAAAGTTTAATCTTAGCTTTTGCAAAAAAGCAATATGGAAGTTCCTGAAAATTTTTGTTCGTGCTTTCTTTTGCTGTGCCAAAAATGTTTCAAAGCTCTGTTGTGTTTAATGAGCAACAAAGACTCTACAGCCTGGTGATTAGGGTTTGAGCCTGGGCTGAGAAAGATATGATTTTAGGAATGAATGGCGTGGGATGAAAAGCTCTGCCCGATCCCACGTGAACTACAGACTTGATCCTGTGTCTTCTGTAGCTCTGGCCACTATCCTAAATATCTGGTTATGTTGAAAAGGTGAACGCTCAGCTTTCAATCTGAAAAACACTTTTTTTTTTTTTATAATACTACTAAATGAGTTCTGGGAATTTTTTTTGCTGAAACTCTTAGATGGTTTTAATTTCAAAATTGAGCAGAACTTTTGTGAGATTTATTATAGAAAAGAGTTGCCTGTCTTCAGGCATTTTTACTGAAAACCAGTGCAGGCAAATGGTCTATTCTGACACGCAAGTATGTTGTCCATCAGAAAGAAGAGAAAGAGAACACAAATATTAAATAAAAACTAAACCTCATTTGAGCCATCATAGGAAATAGTTATGTATGATTTCTCTAGGAATTTGGCTAAACTGTTAGTCTTGCAATAAAAGCATAGTATATTTAGTTTGTTTCACTCATTTAGTACAAGCAACAAGATCAACATTAGGTAAACTTTTATGTGCATAAAGCGGGTTAATTCTGGAATTTAGTAGGTCTTTATATGGGATACCAACAAAACTTATGTGCTAGCTTATTTGGAACCTTTATGAAAATAAATATAGAGAGCGAGCAACTGAGAGATAATCTTTCAACTTACTATTCTCTCACATTATCATTGTAGGCATGATCTCATCAAGGGATGGGAAGCTTGTATTTGTCTGGAATTATTTTCACTTTGGTGTAACATTACAAAGGATGAGACCATGTTGCTAGGCTCTCCTGACATCCCAAACCTTCTCTTTCCCAAGGGTTCATGTCACCCTGAGAGATAGTTAATGCTCTGGATGGGAAAAGAAGCTTTTGTCAGTTTGGCATCAAGATCCTGGTCTTTTCTTTTCCTGTGAAAGGTCCTTCCTCCTCTGTTGGATGACATATTTGTTTTGTACCTGACAAGTATCATCATCAAATGCTCCAGTCTTGGCATTTTCATTATACACCTCTAAAGAACTCTGATGCTGATAATGAAGGGGGGAAGAAAAGGCAAATGAGACAAATGGAGATCTTGGAGAAACTCAGGATTCCCATGAAACTGGAACTCTCTTTAATGCATTTGGTGATGGGAAAAGATGCAAGCAAGGATGCTGAAGGCAAGCAAAACTTGAAGAAAGAAGCTTGGAAGTATGGTAAAGAGTTGTATAA
This sequence comes from Aptenodytes forsteri, assembly GCF_000699145.1. Classification (NCBI taxonomy): domain Eukaryota; kingdom Metazoa; phylum Chordata; class Aves; order Sphenisciformes; family Spheniscidae; genus Aptenodytes; species Aptenodytes forsteri. Next base: position 3,470,612 of record NW_008794089.1, read on the forward strand.
CCTTTGCCAGACTACTAACATCAGCTGACTTCAGTAGTAATAGTTTAAAACCTAAGGTGCCTAGTTGATGCCAAAATTACATTGTTCAATCTCTGTAGAAATACCATGTCTTCGTGAAATTAGTAATAGTTATGTTATAGATCTTCAGATACTGACATAATTTCTTGTTATGTATTTGGAAGGCTTTTGGCTACGTGCAGAAGTGGACTTCAGTCTCTGGCTTGATTCTGGTGCAGTTGCCCTAGCGATCACAAAACCTTATAAAAGGAAGTGGGGGCTGGCAGAGAGCTGATGTGGCACATTGATCACAAAACCTTATAAAAGGAAGGTTTTCACTGGGGGCTGGCAGAGAGCTGATGTGGCACAGAATCAGAGTTACACTGTGCTTGTCGACTGTAATGTGGCACAGTGATAGCTGAAGTAAATGGAAATGAGCTAATTTTGCCTCCGGAAGAAACTTTACAGCAGTATGGACCTTATTGTGGTCTTCTTTAAAATTCTGGATGAGGCAATTAACTTATGAAACTCCATACTGCTGAAGCTAGGCTGCCAAAGCTATCTTAGGCTTTTTTTCCAATATGGCACAGCAGGCAGTGTGATCACCCCGAGTCTAAACATTCAGGTCCTTGGAGGATGTCTCAGGGCACTGCTTTATGAAGCAAAGCCCTGCTTTCCTAAAGCTGAGAATAAGATGCTCAATTTTCTGGCAAAACCAGTCTGGCAAAAACATTGCATAAAAACTCAGTGTTTCCTAGCTTTGAGTTAATCCAAACCTATCCGTCAGTAAAACATAATTTTATTTTGTAGCAAACCACACAAGCTGCAGAAATAGAACTCCGTATTTTAGTAAAAAGTCCCAGATGAGAAAAAAAAAGCTCTTAGAAAGCAATGATGTATCCTTCATACTTGTAATGTTAATCTATATTTGACATAAAGAAGCAAGTTTACTGGGGTTTTTTACATATGCATTGAACTCCGTCTTCAAAATAATCAACTGGAAAAATGGAAACAACTCATTTTAACTGTTGGTTTAAAGTACTCTCATTTAAATTGAAAGCAAATAGCCTCTTGCAAAGCTGCCTTCTATTTTCATGCCATTATGCAAATAAAAGACTAGAGATGAATCACAGATATTATTTCTTAATCCATTTTCTGGAACTGTGTTTAGGGCACACAAGTAAAAGCAGTTCAAAATCCTGTAAGGCTACTCTTAGTGACAAGTAATGCTAGTGGTCACGTTCAGCAAATGTGGCCCAGGGCCTCAGTGAAGAAACCAGAGCATTCAGCCGTTGGTGGAATTAGCCTAATCAAGTTTTTTGCAGTTTCACAAAAACCAAGTTGTTCCTTGATGATCAAGATAAATAACTTACTATTTTGAGCCCTCGCCTTCAGATAAGTAACGGAGATATTCACAACTTGCATTTCAGATAGATACCATATTCAGAAGCATCTTATGTAGGGCCTAAGCCAAATCTCTCCTCAGGTCATTGGAAAGAAGACAGCCGCTCTTCACTCACGTGGCAAACAGATCAGATTACTTTGCTAATGAAGCTCAGGTATCAGACACATCCTCACTGTGTAAGTAAATTCAAATAAATAGGATATGTAGGGCTTTTGAAGCTTAACATGCTTGTTCTGTCTTGGTCAATACAGTATGACATCCTTGTGCCCTTTGTATGTAATTCTTCGGGTAGGGTTCTGGCTACACAACTGTTTGCAGGCTTGTGTTAGTTTTCCTAAATTATGAATGACATCCATTCATGTGCAAATTGGTACCAAAGCACAGAAATTGCTAATGAAATATTAATTAGAAAGCAAAACCACATATCTTCTCCATCAGTAATGGCCAGGGCATTCTTACCTCTGTAAGAATAACCTGTGTTATATTTCCCGCCTGTAGAATCATAAATTCGTACTATCTGTTCATTACGGATCTAAAGCACAATGAAAAAAAATCAGTTCGGGGTCAACTGTTTGAAAAAATAATAATAATGCTATATGTATTAGCAAGGGGTGGGAAGCCACTGCTGTTCACATATCTTTCAAAGTAGTCTGGAAGAAAAAAATATGTAAATTTGAACAGATTCAAATCAGATGTGGGATCCTGCTACTAAGAAAAAAGCAACTGCAGTACTCTCAACTGTGAAGATGAGGTCTTCTTTTATGCACAAAAATCAAAAGCTTGCTTCTCAAAGTATGAATCTCTTTTTGAGTTTTTGTATTGTTTTTTACTTATGTCTGTCTTTTGCTTTCTTTCTTCTGATGCTGCTTTACTACCAGGGCAGATGTCAAGGTAGTCTCATTTTTTTTTCTCACATCTCTAACTATGGGATATTAAACCCTTCTATTTTCAGTAACATAATGAGGGAGTTAAGCAGAAAACATATTTTCCCCCTAAGTCAAACTGAGTTGGAGTTTAGATTACTCAATACTTCAGAGGAAATGTTAAGAGTTTGAGACTGAGTCCCACATTTCTAAGCAATATTGAATTCTAGTTTTGTGAAAAAGACAATTTATTGGTCTTTAGATAAAGAGCAGAAATAACATATGTTGGTTTTTAATGACTAGGAAGAAAGAGTTTAAGTAGATAACACAATGTGAGCAGGTTTCCAAATTTTTCAGGGAAGCTCTACTAACATTAAACTGAATTTTTGACGTTTTCAGCAATTGACACTCCTACTTCCAAGAAAACTAATTGCTTTTCGTGATCTCTTTTCACGTTTTATGGCAGGATAAAAAATGCTGTGTTTCAGTATATTAGAAAAGCTGTAACTTAATACTTTCTCATTTCCAAAACTGTTAAGAGGCAGCACTTAGTATGTTAATAAGTAAAAGTCTGCAATAAATCGATATAAATGCATGGTTGAGAAAAAATCATATAGGAAAACAGCATAACACCTGAATTGACTATTTCCCAGAATTTAGTGTCTATAAGGACATAGAAAACTTATTCAGCAATGGCAGAAATGGTCAAATGAATGAAGTGTGTTTAAACCATGCAAAACTGAAAGTCCAATTTGCACTGCTTTTATTGATATGTCTTCATGTAATAATGTTTCTCAGATCACCAAAGGAAATAAATTACTCCATTCAAAAGACCCTAGAAAACTGCTTTCCACTGATCAATGTCTTCGTTTTTAAGAAGAGTTATCTGAAGAACACTGTCTTCAGAAAACCAAGAAAGGAGGTAGGAGGGATATTACATCCCTCGATAGGAGACAGATACATAGAAAAACCTTTCTGTATTGGATAGATTTTATAGGAGACAGTTTGGTCTTCATGTCATTTTTAATGATGCAGCCCAAAGATAAAATACAGCTAGTTTACTGCTGTGTTAGATATGACAGTCTCAACGTAAGAATGAAATCCTGTGGAAAATCTCTCGATGTTAGTGGGTCCAGGATATTGGTTAGGTTGCATTTTCCCAAGCATGCAAGAATTAAATCCTGTTCAAATGTATTTGCTGTTTTTATGAGCATTGCTATAAGTTCAGAACATGAGTGAATGAAAATGAAAAGATTCCCTATAGAAAATTATAATGTTCTATATTAGTACATTTTGTGAAACCACAGACCTAGGAGAACAATTGTACATTCACATGGGATGTTATATAAAGTTTTATAAAAATACTATAAAGTGACCTTCACTATAACTGTATGAAAGTGTCAAAACACTTTATAGAAAAAATTAGAGAAGTAGATGCAGCAGTGGAAAATAACATATGTGAATGGTAACAGACTGATGGATTAAAAGAAAAGAGACCTGAAATTCAGTGGTTAGAAAGGTACAAGAACATTCTTGACGTTTTGGCCAAATAGTGAAAGACGAATAGAGAAATAGCAATCATGCACAGTTAGTTGACAGATTAATAAGCCTTTGAGTTGAGGTTTAGGAAAAACAAAGTGCTTTGGTTAGAAATATGAGATAGGACAAAATCACTGAAATATAGTCAGTAGAACAGCTGAACTGAAAAATGGGATCACAGAATCACAAAAATCACACAACAATTCTGGTTGGAAGGGACCTCCGAACATCATCTAGTCCAACCTCCTCCTTGAAGCGGGGACAACTTCAAAGTTACAGGAGGTTGCTCAGGGTCTTGTCCCATTGAATTTTGAAATATTCAAGATTCAGACAGACAAATTTGTCTGAATACAGACAAAAAAAAAACCAAAAACCTTCTGGGAAAACTGTTCGAGTGCCTAGCCACTCTCATTGTGAAATATTTTTTCCCTGTGCCCAGGCAGAATTTCTCTTGCTGCAACTAATGACTATTGCCTTTTGTCCTCTGAGTATTTTATATGAAATCTACATAAAACCAAGTAGAAAACATTTGATTAACAGTGCATCCTGCTACTACTTCCATCAAGACATTCCAGATAATTTTCCTTACTTTTCCAGTTACAAATTTTTATGTTCTACCTGTGTTCCTGTTGTCTTGGGCTTTTGAAAACCACATGATCCATGCTGCTTTTTTGGAAGGGCAGGGAACAGGGAAAACAGGGGAATCAGATTTATTCAAATTAAGACTTTTTGTCTTCCTCACAAGTTATCAGCCTGTCCTATAGATCATAAATTTTGCAGCATTGATTTATGTCTGTAGTATAGCTAGCCTCACTGGGGCTCCAGAGAGAGTCATCTACCCATCAATGAACCTACATTTCATTTGGTGCCATTTGTTTATGGGAGAGGAAGGGGGGGAAAAAAACCCTCTGCTTCATGATTTCTGTTTTAAATCAAAGTGCCATCTGCAGTAAATACTCTGGCCCACCTGAATATTAGGTGAAGCATATTTCTGTAATCATTGGAATTTTTATTCAGAATGTGCTACAGATGTGATTACATAGTTGGCAATCTGTCTGTGCATGCGTGGCACAGATCAGGGCAACAGCCTCCTCCATTATTTCCTAACCTACTGTCTCTGCTTTTTTGTACTGCCGCTCTGTTCACTGTTAATGTGTCTTTTGATCTTGCCAGCACTGTGATAGTAGAAAGTTGCCTTTCTTGCTTCCACACAAGCATTTGAAAACCTGTCAAAGTGCTGAGGTTTTCACTATACGCTTTTAATCATTACTCTGTCTACATCGAACAAGTTTATTTCAAAGGCTTTGCTAGAAAATGACAAGAAACATGACAATTTATATCCTTGTCGTTTCATTAGATTAGAAATGCCATGAAAGATTTAGAATCCATTTATTTTTATTAAAAGGCATGATGCACTTTGCTTTACCAAAGAGAAGATAATGAGGGAATGAGAAATATTAATTTGGGATGTTATGGTGATTGAGGGGCTTTGAGTCTGAGGCATTTCAGTAGAAAATCTGTATATTTATAGTTCACAAATACAAATGTTTTAATTACATTTTTAAGAGATGAATTGCTGTGAATAACATAAAACAGCAGAGAATGAAGAAAACACTTTTGATTTGATGCAGTAACTAGTATAGGCACTTCTTTGTAGTCAGCCTCAGAAAACTCCATTTTCTTTTGCTCTGAATCACAATTTAATGTGGTATTTCTCACCAGGCTATTAAAGATGTTAGTGCTATATAAGCCATAGTTGCTTTTACTAATATTGCATTCAGTACAGATCAAGAGGTTTTTACTTAATGCTCCCTCTTAACATAGAAATGTGAATAAAACATGGAGCGTGAACTGAGAGGTACCATGTTTTGGAAAGTGCTACCCTATTAACAAAAAAGAATTGTGGGAATGTGGGATATATTTACAAATTCATCTTATGAACTACGATTTAAAAATATTTCGAGCAATCCAAAAGCTAAATCAAATTGCAGAGTTCGCTGCAGGATTTCTTTGATACTTTGTTTTCCATGTGCTTACTTAGCAATACATTTTTCTTTTAACAATACTATTAGTTCTGCCCAAAAGTTCCATTTTTGCCTACTGAAAATGATTTGCTTCCTCCTTTATTAACTCCTTTTTATCATCTCAAAGATATAAAAAGATGCCTTATTAATTCTATAAATGTTAGCTATTTTATAGAGATGAACAATAGTATTACAAAAAGTTGAAGTCTGTTTTGTGTGTATGCAAGCAGGCATAATTTTAAAGGATGATATTTTGGGCCTGATCGAAGCAAATGGGAGCTATGCCATCTAATATAACCTGTTATCTTTAAAACTCTGTCTCAGATTTTCTACAAGAGAAGACAAAGCAGGAGAAGCTGATGTGAGTTTTGGATTTTGTGAGTATTTTTAGTGGCTAGGGGAGGAGTTTTGTAAATATTGTGCCTTAGGGAGACTGCTGCAAGTTAGCCTCCACAAAAAACGTACAGTGAAGCTCCATCCCTCCTGAACCTTCTAAATTACTTGTTGATGCTTTGCATTCACTTGCACCCTTTCAGATTATGGAATTGTATGGATCTAGCCCAGCTGAAGATCTGGGTGTATATAAAGTAGGTATAGCCAGTTGGTCCATCATGAGAATAAAAGTGCTCCTTAAAGGAGTGAAGTGTAAGACGAATAAAATCTAGTTGTATTTTTACCAAAAGATCTTCATCCTGAAGTTTAGAAAATTAAAGTGGATCACCTTTTGTTGAAAAAAATACCTTCATTGTTAATTTACAATAGAAATATCAAGCAGTAAAGAGAGTCGATGTAATAAAAACACTGAGATAATGTCGTTTTAACTGACAGTTAATTTGCACATTCTCATTAAACCAGCATCTTGAAATAATGCTCATTTAATTATTATGAGCTGCTAAGTACAGATATAAAATATTGACCTTCTCTTTAAAGGACATAGGTCATTTTTACTAGATTTCAAGCACCTGTCTCTGGGGTAGCAGTTTAAAACTTGAAGTGATTTCCTCTTTGAGTTGCTTCTGGTAGGTAGGAGAAAAGTGAGAGGGTGAAATGAAAGTCAGGTGAGGCCACTGATACCAGGAATTATACAATATCAGGGATTAGTCAATAAATTTCATATCAATGTGTTCATTTCCCAATTTAGAAAAAACTGCATCTATCTCCCTGCTGAAGAGTTGGTTGCATTTGTTCTTGGAGTTGTATTCTGAGGAAAGGTATGTTTGAGCACAGCTAGTTAGTGCCAAAACATCAATAAAAGCAAATGAATTTATTTGACATATAGAGCATCATGAATTTTACAGGCCTAAGCAATTGTATGTTTTTTTCTCATATTAAGTACATATCTGACATTTATGCACTGACTTGTTTTTCGTACAAAGAAACATAATAAACAGCACTATTAGAAGACTGGTATTTTATGGAGCCATTTAGAAATGAAAAATTGTGTAAGAAATATGAACATTTTATTATGATCTTATTTGGCTCTTCTTCCATATTTTGCAGTCTTTCCCTTTATTTATTAAAGAAAGTAGAAAAAAAAAAAATAAAATTGTTTTAAGCAAGAAAAAAAAAAGAAAAAAAAATTAGGAATCCAGACTGCAGATTCATTGTCAGACTTGTTCTCTCTCTTTGAAGGAGTTGGTCATAGAAAGTGAATTATAATTATGGAAATACTAAAAAACACTTCCAAAGGCTACTGATGTTTGGTTTTTACACAGCATGGGTTTGACTTTTTTTTTCCCATTGCTGTATTTAAAGAGAAAAAAAATCAAGACTACTATTTTATTTTCCTTAATCTATTTGAAGATATTGTACAATCCATTCTTTTTAAACAAGAATGGTTCACTGTGAACACACAGGCTGTCTTATTTATTGCCCTAAACCATCCTGACATAAGTCAATTCACGTGAAGAATTTGGCAGTACTGTTTATACAAAGTCTGTTTTTCTTTACTTACAAGTGTAAATCAGGAATAATGTCATCCCAGTTGAAAGAGGAGTAGAAAGTGCATTCTTGATTTCAGAGATACGTTTTACAGCAAGCAGCATGTGGAAGGAATGCATTCAACATTATTCTTCTTAGTAACCCTCTGCAACTGTCAACTTTTTACTGACGGAAGAGACAAATAAAAATCCTGAACAGACTATTAATAATGCCTCTCTAAGACTGAGCATTTGTAGAAATCACATCAAAATTTATAATGTTAGAGCCAAACTTCAGAAAGCCAAGTCTTTTTGATCAGTGCTTCGGGGAATGAACAAGGCATAGCTTGCTCAAAAGAGGTAGGAGCTAGGGGAGAGAAGGGAAATATTTACATCATGTATCAGCTTCTCAGATGTCTAGAAGGATCTAGATCATGTTATTTCTCTGGTTCATTCCAGATAGACTTTTAAACATAAATTAATATAGTTTCTAAAAAGCACTTGAGTTCATTTATGTACATGTTGGATTTAGAAAATCCCTCTCAGCTATGCTGAAACCTGCTTATAAGACCACACTTTTTGCCCTTTTTGAGGATGCAGAAGGAGCTCTGCAGCTGAACCAACCCCTTCCACAAGCCATAAGCTAGGGCTCCTTACCAAAAATGTGCATGTAAGAGCAGCAATTTTCCAGAAGCCAGTGAGGTTGGTTATGGCTCAGTGTCCTGGTTTCGGCAGGGATAGAGTTAATTTCCTTTCTAGTAGCTGGTACAGTGTTTTGGATTTAGGATGAGAACAAAGTTGATAACGCACCAATGTTTTAGTTGTTGCCAGGTAATGCTTACACTAGCCAAGGACTTTTTAGTTTCCCATGCTCTACCGACTGAGAAGGCTGGAGGTGCACAAGAAGCTGGGAGGGGGCACAGCCAAACTGGCCAAAGGGACATTCCATACCATGTGACGTCATGCTCAGTACATAAACTGGG
>NW_008794089.1:3479472-3496383 GCF_000699145.1 Aptenodytes forsteri
CATTTGTGCTCTTCCAATTCTCTCCCCCATCCCACCGCGTGGGGGGGAGTGAGCGAGCGGCTGCGCGGTGCTTAGTTGTCGACTGAGATACACGTTGTGTTCAGGAAAGTGGCTCCTTTTGCTGTGCTGGGGCCATATAGTGATTCTGGGTAAACTTCATAGCTTACTGGCCTGGAAGAGGGAGCCCTTCTTTCTTCTCTCTGTTGGCAGCCAGCTAGCCAAGTCATTAAATTCTCAGAATGGCTTGAGACTGAATTTTAGTGAATTGTATTTAAAATAAACTAGATAAAAAATAATTTAATTATTTAATGTAGATAAAACAATTTCTGTTGCTAGAAACCTATAATTTTAGAAGACGAAATACTGAATAAAAATTTCTCTTTAGAGGAGCATCTTGAGACAAATATTAGAAAATATTCTCTCTGGAGAAATATTCACTCTAGCTGCCACTCTGACCTACGTTTAAATTGCATGGGCAATCTTAGTACCTCTGGGAACTAATGTAGAAGAAAGGTTATGCATTGAAAATTGCAGAACTAAGGATACATATCCATTCACATGAATCTGTATCTGAGTGGCAATAATTTAAAACAATAATATTAATGTGATATCAACACTATTACATAAATATAATATAGCATTTCCACTTAACTTTTTTTAATGTCTGCTTATCTCCTAAAAGATAAGTTATCTCTTAAAAGTAGTTTATATGTTTTCTCTGGATCCTACATGCATTGCATGTTATTCAGCTTAACACATGTTCTCTTCCTGCCTCACTTGGTTGTATATCTGATATATGAGTACAAAACATAGTCTTCTGACTTCAATGAGATGGGATCACAATTTCAAAAGCCCTAGATAATTAGGGGGTACTATTAATCCTTCTGCATTGCAGTATTCACTGATAAGATGAGACCACTGATCTTGCACGATAATTGAAGCAAATGAGAAATAAAAGAAATAAATATCCATATATTTGCAGAACGGCTTTTGCTAATAAAAATGGAATTCTGATTAGGACATCTAGATGGACTTACTACATTAATTACTGAGTTTTAAAAAATGTTGCTCTATCATTTTCTTTAAAAAATATTCTATTAACTGACTAGCTATTTGCTCTATGATAGTCACTACTTGTATTAGTGGAGAAAGTAAGACAAGGAGGTTTTCAACCTCAGCTGTTGAGTTTCAACATTGAATGTACAGTAGGAGCTGCTGCTAAACCTGCCATGGGGGAGAAATTAATTTATCTCTGTGATGTTAATAAACTATTCTAAAATTATTTCAAGCAGTTGTATAAAGATTAAAGTCAGACCTTGCTAAGTCACAAATAAAACTTCTCTCCCCTCCCTCCTTCCCTCCCTCCCATTTCCCCCAGCCCTCAAGCTTTCTCATTTATGCAAAGGAAGGAATCTTTTGTGCGTCTACTCTTCTTCAGGAAACATTTCAAGTGACAGAAAACTTTGTTATGAAAAATGCTGAGGTTCAGAACTTTGATACATGAGTTTTAAACATTTTTGGTCCTCTCTCTTGTGACTAACAGGTAAGGTCTTCAAATCAAAAATAATAGATTTTAAAAAAGGATTAACTCCTGTGTGATTGTTATGGCTAAAGAAGCCTTTAAAGTGAACGAATGTAAATTTCATTATTTTGAGTAATATCCACATCCCAGTCATCTTTGTAGTACTACGAGATATCTAAACTAACTGGGGAAAAGATGATGAAGGCAACATCTTTTTTCTTATGAGGGTTAACGTAAAAACTTCATTCCGGGAATATAATGATAATATAATGAGCAGCTGAGAAATCTTTTACATGGGAGTATAAATAAAAAGAAGTAAATGTAGTTCCCTACTTTATGCGAAGAGGGCTGAGAGCTCTCCCCCAAACCCTCCCTGAGTCAGCAGAGCAAGGAAACCTCACCCATCTCCGCCTTTTTCACTCTGTATTACACTTGCATGGCTTACCATGGCTAGTCTTACTAATGGCTGCTGCACAGCCTTGGGAAGTCCTGCTGTATTTTGGCAGTTCTAAGAGACAGCAGGTGCTCTGGCCGGTATCACTCATATCCAACCTCTCATCACCTCCCTCTAGCCCCTATATACAAAAATGATATTTTCAAATACCAGCATTTCAGATGTGGACATTTTAAAGTTATGTGATGAACAGCAGTGAATTTGTTTTCCAGCTCCATAGATCTATTTATTTTGAGGAAGAGATAAACATGGGAGGAAAGAGAGGGCATATTACTGTGGTAACACCTTTTCTGTTTGAACACTTAGCTTTCTCTTGCTGAAAACTATATGCAAGGCAGTTTTTTAGGGAGAGAGACTGTTTGTACGTTTTCTTGCCCTCCACCTAAATAAGGAACTTTCTGCCAGATGACAGGGAAAAAGCCGTATTTACTCAATGGTAATGTTAAATCCAGCCACAAGTCAGACATCCCAAAGAGTGTTTAATTATATTTTTTCTGATAATGTGGTTCTTATACCATGAGCCAAGACTATTGGCTTATTAATTATTTTTAACCAAGTAAATCTCATGAGACCCCACCTGGAGCACTGCATCTAGTTCTGGCATCCCCAGCACATGAAAAACATGAGCTTGTTGGATTCGGTCTAGAGGAGGGCCATGAAAATGGTCAGAGGGCTGGAACACCTCTCCTGTGAAGAAGGGCTGAGAGAATTGGGGTCGTTCAGCCTGGAGAAGAGAAGGCTCTGGGGAGACTTTATTGCGGCCTTTCAGTACTTAAAGGGGGCTTATAAGAAAGATGGAGAAAGACTTTTTACCAGGGACTGTGGTGACAGGAGAAAGGGCAATAGTTTTAAACTGAAAGAGGGTAGATTTAGACTGGACATAAAGAAGGAATTTTTTTACAGTGAGGGTGGTGAGACACTGGAACAGGTTGCCCAGAGAAGTTGTAGATGCCCCATCCTTGGACGTGTTCAAGGCCAGGTTGGATGGGTCTTTGAGCAACTTGGTCTAGTGGAAGGTGTCCCTGCCCATGGCAGGGGGGTTGGACATGGCAGGGGGGTTAGACTAGATGAGCTTTAAGGGTCCCTTCCAACCCAAACCATTCTGTGGTTCTGTGATTCTAAATAACAAGAAGTCAATAAGGAGTCAAGTCACTTTTATCCAAGGACAAAAGATCTTCTATGAAGGGGAAAATGGAACTGCAAATGTATCGTATGTTTTCATAGGTATATTTATTTTCCATCTATATACCGAGAGCCCCTATATTCCTATTGCGATTTCTCTTCAGGATTAAAAGAAAATTAGTTTTTTGGGTTTTGACTGGTGGTATGATATTCTACAAGTCCTGTTAGCTGTGATGCTTACATTACCATGTTACTTTAAAAATAAAGGGTTTCATTTCTTCCCTCTCTGCACAGATTAGCAAATAGTGAATTTTGCTAAGTAAAAAAGTTTTTTCTATCATGTCTCTGCGCATGATCAATACAATTTTTAAATTCAGAGTCTTTTATGAAATGCAGAGGATTTCAAACAAAACATTCTTTAAGTAGTCCTAAATCTGTAGTACAAGTCCTTTGTGTCTCACTCCTTGTGCAAAAGCCTGAAAGCCACCATGTTTGCCAGTTAGAAAGGTGCAAGTGGCATTGCAGAAAATTGACAAACTCACTTTCAAAAGGGGAAAAAAAAATGGTTAAAAGCCATATCAGTACAGCTATCAAACCAATGTCTATTCAGCAATATTTTTTATGTCTGTTTTTTTGTTTGAATTGGGTTGGTATCTCTGTTACCTCCTTACCACCACCATTCAGTTATTCCAGGACTGGAAGGCCCCATGATCAACACTGTTAAATTGCAACACAACACGAATGCAGATCTCATAAAATAAACTCCTGCAACTATTTTAGTAATTAAAATAGAACTGGGAGAGATGTTAAAGCACTGGCCTGTAACCATCCACACTGTTAATTTGTTAGCAAGTTTCTCAGCATGGTCTTGGTTCCCATCAGCTACCAATTTCCCAGGCAGTGCCCAGACACTATTCAGGGAAAACAGGCAATAGGAAAATTTGCTGCAGCTGTCTCTTTTTGCAGGCAAAGAGAATTATGGATGTGGGTAGCCTGCATCCTGTTGGTGCATCTAGCCTAGGAGGCAGAGGCTGTGAAATGGCATGTCAAAATTCAGGCAGAAAGCAAGTGACAAAGCTACTTAAAACTGTTGTCTCTTTAGAAAGATCTCCTATCACTCCACCACCTTTGCCACCTCTAATGTAATTCCTCTAGATTCTTTCTTGTCGAAGCACACTAAGAAATGCTGCAGGCCTAGTAGAGCAATAATGGTGAATGTTTTTAATGTCACTCTTTGTGAAGATATTTAGTAATTTTTCTTGAACTTGTATTGTCTTAGAAACATGTTGAGCCCTTGAAACTTTTGAAGAATAGGAATATACATTTAATTTCCGTATATGTTTTCCTTCTGTATACAGAGAAAGAAAAAAAAGACTTATGAATTTATTTTTCCCTGTAATTGAATAGAATGTACAATTTCACCCCGCTGACATAATTTAAAGTATAATGCACTGAATAACATGATTAATGTGGTCAGGAAAAACTCAACATTTTGCAGTTTTTGTCATTATTATTTCCAGTCATGACTCCACACTAGCATTTGTCTTTATTATTTTTCTGATGTATTGGATTAGCCTTGGAACAGAAGTCTTTGAAGAGGAGAGATGTCTTGAGTATTGAAAGTATTGCATCAATCTGCTTATTCCACGAACTACAATTTCATGGTCTCAAACTACTACTACTACAAAACTACTGTATAGGGAAAGTTTATTTATAATAATAATAATAATGATGATGATGATGATGATGATGATGATGTCAGGGACTCCTAGGTTGTACCAGCATTTTAGCATTCTACTGTAGGGCTGTAGAGAACTTTAAAGTAGAATTTATTTAAGAGAAAAATCTCATAAAACTTGCTAAGACTAAAAAATAGATACTTTTAGATGGTGTTAAAGAAGACAGCAAAACCACTTTTTGAGCCCAATGCTTATTTTCATTACACCCTATAAAAATCATGCATTATTTCAGTTGATTTCCACTGGGAGAAAGAGATGCTTGTGTGTTTAGACTCAGGCAACCTTTCTCAATTTGCTGGTTTGCTGTCTTGGCTGGGAACTTAATTTCAGATTATTTTGAATCAATTTACTTGAAAACACATGGATAAGAGTAGCGAAATGAAATTTTCAAGCACTGTTTACTAAAGCCACCATAGGAATGAAAGGTGCTGACAAAAAGTTAACTTTTATCACCAGATATAAAACAATGCCAAGTTTTGGTGCAAGCGCTTTTGAGTATCATCTAGACTGACTAATGCATATTCCCTCTTCCCAGATAACCCTCCTTTATCCATCTTCTGAAATACTGTCTAAATCTACCTTGTGCAATTTTATGGTCTGCTGCTGGAGTGTATTAGCAATTGTTTGGCATGTTCTATTTGTGAGTGCTTTTCTTGAAATTTGCCTCTGCATGCAGAGATGCTTACTGGCAATGATCCTATCATCAGCAACATTCGATTAAAACTGATTCTCAATGTGCAGTCGTTTTTCAATTTCTATTATTCTCCATTTCCAGAAAGAATGCTCTCTCATGTTACTACTATAAAAAGGATTTACATTTCTGAAAGATTTCTATTAAGGGACAAGCTAAACTTTTATTTTAAATGAGTCAAATTGAAACTTTCATGTTTTCATTATGCACCAAATTAGACAATGTTTTTCAAAAAGCCCGAGAATTAAATTAATCTGAACATACAAAACTTACTTTTTCATGGTCAGTTGAGTTTTAATTTCATTTTCGTAGCTGTTAAAATAAATTTTTTTTATGCATTTTGATTTTAAAATTGAGCGCACATCTGAAGATACATTTGAGCTAGCACAGAGCTGAGTTAGTGATGAAATAGCTTCATGAAGAAAGTTAGATAGAAATTTCATTTTTATTTATTGGAAAGCATGTACTGAGTGTTGTACAGGGCAATCTCTAGAGTAAGAATATTTGGTCCATAGCCACAATCTTGCAAAAAGACTCAGGTGATGATTATTTTGCTCCTGGTAGACTTTAGTTCTTCCTCTGCTACTTCTCTTCAATTGCACTTCACTTCACTCTTGTTGCACAGTTGCAAAAAGTAAGACTCTTAAAAATCACTACAAAACTGGCTTTTAAAAAAAGTGCACAAGCTGAATTTGGATTTTTCAAAACTACAGTTTGAACTTTTCATAATTCCTTCCCTTCAATAGTCAATCAGTTCAAAGAAGGATGTATTCCTTAAAATGTGTTCTTCATTTTAATTACATTATATATCCTTAACAATACATTTCCCAGTTAGTGTTCACTCTTAGTCCAATCATTGTTTTTCATGATGGATATCTAGGAAGCAACTATTAGACAAGGTAATGCCACTCTATATCTCAGGAAGTGCATTTACATCTAATTAATGGGATTAATTAAATTAGATCCTTACAGGAACTTGAAGTGTTGTTTATCACAAATAATTGAATAGACACCAAACCTGACTTTGTGAAGTATTGTTTACTCCTTCCCCTTTCACAGGAAGGTAAAGAATACACATGGGTCTGAATGAGCTTCTGGGTCTTCCCAAGATGGGAGCTCATAAAATCAACTAAAGCGTGTATAATTTTCCTCCTGGAATTTGTGTAATTGCTTTGGATTTGTCTCAGAGAATAGGTTGGAAAAATGATTCAGCTCTGTCATCCACATGCAGGTATCACAGGCTTATTAATCCTTCCCTTATGTGGTGGGAAAAGGGCAAGAGAAGAATAGGTACAGCCACTCTCCAGCTGGCTTTAATGTTCACATCACAGACTGCCTTCTCTTGTGTATCAGTAGGAAACCATATGCAATGCTTCAGGTGACGTATACTCTCTAAGCTTAGTCTCAATCATCTGTACAAAGTTTGGTTAAAATGGGGGGGAAGGGGAGAGGGAGGAACTCAATGCGCTTCACAAAGGCAGTCTTGCTTCCCTTTAGCTGTTTCTAGACTGTTTTGCAGGTGGTCTTTTAGGCAGTACTGGCTTATTGTAGTCATTGCTCTTGACTGCAGGATGTTAATCATTAGATTGGTACAGTCTTTCTTGCTCATTAGCTTCACCTGTCTCTTTATTCCCAATTTCACAGTAACAGAAAAGCAACAGTGACACCTGTCCTGGGGAGAGGAGTTGCTTCTTACATTCTCCTTAATTTTAGTCCCTTCTTTGCAAAAGCAACTTGGTTGCTGTGTTATTTGTGCTCACCAG
This sequence comes from Aptenodytes forsteri, assembly GCF_000699145.1. Taxonomy (NCBI): domain Eukaryota; kingdom Metazoa; phylum Chordata; class Aves; order Sphenisciformes; family Spheniscidae; genus Aptenodytes; species Aptenodytes forsteri. Next base: position 3,486,764 of record NW_008794089.1, read on the forward strand.
GATGGGGGCATGAGCACCCCGAGACACTGAGAGATGCTGTCTGCAGAAGGCTCCAAGCCTGCAGGATGACAGGTTTGGGGTTCATTCTCCTTGTCTGAAGGCCTGTGCCTCTCATGACTTAAAAAGCATCAAGATGAAAGTATTTTACATAATTATGTATTATAGTACCCCAAATCCTGCAAATGCAGTGTAGTATTGAACTTGGACTAGAGTCCCTTTAAACGCCCCCCCCCCCCAACTATTGTATGATCAAGGCATGGCTTTGACATATGAATTTTGTTTTTGCCAGGGAAGTAAAGAAGCTTATAATAGGTCATGTTTATTTTCTTTTTCTATTTTTCATTAAATTCAGAAAGAGGAGGTGGAGTTGTTAATGTTTCTAATTTTACTGCTAGTCATCTGCCCTTGAAGTCTGTCTCACTTAAAAAACCTAAACAAACAAACAACAAACGTTACCTTTGAATCAGTAGCAAGTTGAAGATATAATTATGTTAACTAATCTTTTTAAATGACACCTAGTTAAATGCAACTGTTTAAGAGTGAAATTTAATTAAATCCTACTGCTTGTAGAGCTGAACAACATTAGTACTTAAGAGCTTTATGATTTCAGAATTTATGTGCACCTCCTTAGTTAACACTGGATCATATTTTGATGCCTACTTTAACTTTGCTTCTTTTTCTTTAGTTACCAAATTAAACCACTGGCCAAAAAAAAAGTAGTCAAAACTATACATAGTGTGTATATAATAAGTTAGTTACTTTTGTCATCAAAAGTCTGACAAACACAATTACAAGGGAAACATGGATCATAGAAAGGGATAACATTACTAACTAGACAACAGGAGCACATCTAAGAAATTATTCCTTAAAGAAGTGTGGTGACACAACTGGGAAATAAATGTATTTCAGAATATTTATTTTATCTTTGCTCATTAAAACATGGACTTAGACAGCAAGGCAGTACATTTTACACCCACAATAATCGCTTAGTTGTGAAATGCCAAAGCAGTGGAAATAAACTTTTTGCAGAATGAAACAATCTAGCAGACTGATTCTTTGTGGAGGCATATTCTGTAAATTGAAATGTTCACTGACAGAAGATTTATGCTTGAAGTCAACAAGTTTTCAAAGGGATTGTGTTGTGCCATTCTTAGCTGGATTAGAAATGGTCATCTTGGTTTTCTTTAATGTTTGATAGGTAGGTCTATAAATAAGAAAGGTAAGTTGAGCAAACCTCCATTTGCAGAAGCTACCTGGGGAAGTTTCTGCAAGTTACTGATACCTCTCAATGTCCTTTTGACATAGTGGGGTCTGAGGTTTATAATTAATTTGGAGGTTCAGATAATATGTAACATAGCCTCTATGATGAATATATTTTTTGAATTTTTCAAATATATTTGACTTTAGGTAAGCACAGTACTATGCCCTGTCTATAAAGTGAATAAAAATCCTGATCCTATTCCTGTTCCTGGAAAAATTCTTCAGCTAAGTGCTCATCAGTTGGGATGCTGGATATGTTTTGATGCATCAGAAGTTTTATTTCTGGTTACCATTATATGCCTGCATTATCTGAGTGTCTCAACCAGAAGAAACTAACAGTTTCACAGTAGTAACATGAACGTTTCAGTGAGGATTGATAATACTGAGAAGTATTTTCACTGACAGTTCCCAATGATCCTAAATACTCTGACTTTTGTTTTAGTCAGCATTGTAAAGGGTACTTGTTCACTCCTGGAGGTGAGATCAATCCATTAGGTCTTACAGAATTTTACAGACTTTCAGTCAGATCATCTATTACTTGCACCTTTTTGTGACCATTTCCTCTAAGTGGTTTGAAGGAAAGCAGCTCATTGCTCTGTTCTGGTGAGGATTTGTACCTACTATTCACACAAGCATGTCATTATACCAAATACAGTGCAAAGGAGAACTGACTTTTCTTTCTGTCCATTTGTCCAGTTAAATAAGTACCCAGAGAGCCTAATACCAATTGTCTGAAAATAGACTAGATGATAGAAGAAAATGGGATGCAAGCTCCCTTTGTACGAACTCTCTCTATATAGGAAAAGCAGGTGCATACATTACACTTCGGGCAAGCCCAGTTCCACTTGGTTGCTTGTATCAAGAGGTCTAATTACATAAGTAAGAAACTGGCAGAAGAACTTGTTACAGTGCATTTCAAAGGCTCCCTTTGCCCATGACTTTGTTTCGTTGCCAAATAAAATAACACAGTACTAAATCCAATTTAGCAGAGCTGTCACTGATTCGTAAAGCTCTCATTGCACAGAAGTAAGGGTGAGAGCTTACTTCTCTCACCCTTTTTTTCTCTTCTCTTTTTTACTTCCAACCTAATAATCAGTGCAGTCCATTAAGAAACCATGAGTTGAGTTACTGCCCCTCAGTTTCCTTGGTCAATCCGGAGGTATGGAGCACATGAGACGGGTTCAGTTTTACTAACAATGTATGTGAGCATAGGTCGAGAAAGCACTATTGGGGTCATCAGGCCCCTGTGGCTTCCCTCCCTCTCCAGGAGCAGGTAATTCTACAACAGCCATGATGGCCAGAAGAGCCTGTTTCATTTATGAAAATCACGCATCTCCCAATACCCTGAAGAAAATTGCAATTTTTATTTGGAAAGACTAAAAATCATGACCCAAAAGAAATCGGGGATGTTGTCAGAGGAAGACATCCTTCTACCAGCATTAAGCTGCATAGAATAATATGCCCCGATAGTCTTCGGAAGTGAGGCGTGCCTCACAGGACAGACAAAAGCCCAAACTCCAGTATTCTTGTGGCCATCTGACCTGCAGGGAACTCTTTCCTCATCCCAAACCTAGCATGTATAAGCAGGATACAGCAGCTAAGCATACAAGACGTTTTAATTTCATAGCCTTTAACATATTTTAGTGTTAATTACTGATATCTGTGAATGTTATGCCTACTTAAAAAGCTTGAGAAATAACTTGGAATATGTTGAAGGATAGTCCTTCTCTGAACCAGTTTTAAAAGTTGATACTTTAATTGATATAACTGAATAGTTACTGTCTAGACTGTGCTGGTGTTGGGATATTTTACTCATTCAATGTTTTCTTCATTAATAATTTTAAGACCTCCTCTAAAACAAATTAATTCTTTCTCTACATCTACAGTCTTCACTAGTTACTCAAAATAAAGATTTCATAATGTTCTCAGTGTTTGAAAGTAGCTTAAACTATTCATATTGGCATCCCAGTGTATCCTAAGAACATAGACTATTAGGATGTTTTCTTGAATCTTTATGAATGTTTTTCAAGTAGTCCTCTTAGTCTCAAAAATATCAAGGAACATTACTAGGAAATAATTTTTGAGCAGTTGTAGTTTTCATTTATTACTTCTTAAGAAATTAACCTGTGGCTTTTAGAAACAAACACAAAGGCTCTTTTCTGTGGTTTGAGGCACCCTGAGTTATTTGTATTGATCCTGCATTAGTGTAGCTGAAGGTTTCACATTTTGACTATCCTCATTTTCCAAACACTTGTATCTAACAGGAAGAATTTTTGAGGGATGGTGCATATCAGCATGGCATTCAGCAGTGCCATGGGAAGGTTACAGAGCTAGCTTGGGTACTGGAAATATACTTGCATTAACATAGCTTCTCTCTTGAGCAAATAGCTCAACTTAAAAGCAGGCTGTGAGTGGTGTGGGTGGACCTCCACGCTAGAGAGGCATTATCAGCCCCACTGCTTCCCCTGTCTTCCTCAGAGCCTGCACATTTCCACAAGCCTTGTGTTAGGTTGTGTAGACAGCTGCAGGCAAATGAAGTTGCTCAGTCATATTATTCTGAGTACTAATTGTCTCCCATTTGACAACTGGACCGAAACCTCTCTAAAATGTGTTGTCCAGGTGCCGCTGTTGTTTTGTTAATCCTTAAGACAGTAGGATCCTTGCTTGGAGCTTGCAGGTGTTATCAAAAGAAATACAGCAGCAAAAAGATGTCTGACCCAGCATTTGTGAGGCTTAGGTATTCCAATTAAGATTTGGGGCATGACCTTTCCAGTGCTTTGTAAAAAGTATTTGTGCAACGCTGTGAAATTTGAAAGTTGCATCGCACAGTAAGTAATGAGGGTGCTCAGCAATGAGCAGGTCTGAGCCCGCTGTCTGCCATACTGCACCAGTGTCTCTAAGTGCAAATGATTGCTGCTGACATGTGAGTCTGAGCCATACTGCATACTGCATCCATGTCTGCCATACTGCACCAGTGTCTCTAAGTGCAAATGATTGCTGCTGACATGTGAAAATGTACAGCTGACAAATTCATGCCTCTTTCAGGTGGTGCTGGCAGATAAGGCTGTCACTATGTGTTGGAGTGTGCCTGAAGTTGGGGTGAAAAGTAACTAGCTAAATAAAGCTCCTGTACTTTTATTAAATAGTTCTAATAAACTATTTATTTCTGCTTAAAAAAAAAAAAAAAAAAAGGGGGGATTCTGCACTGTCCTTTGATTGTATGTGTTCTAATAGAAAAATACATTTTGTATAAAATAGAAATGAGTTAAACTTTAAAGTCACGATGTCATGTTGTATCTATATATCTATATATTTATGGATGTGTGTGTATATATATGATGTTTCTATATATTTATATACATATGTATAATAGATATAAGATCACTTCTACAAAAGCAGTATAAAGTACGTTTAACAGTTGGATCTTTATGGAGAGTTTACTAAAGACCTTGATATTCCAATTCCAATCTTGTTTTGTGTCTTGCTTTAGTCTGGAAATTTCTGTATCAAAGTATTATAAATACTGACTGTGGTGTAATGGCTAAGAATGACAGCTTGGGTCTGATTCTGTAAGATTCTGATAAGCTACTGCAAAAAGCTTTGTATACTTTATATCTGTTTACTCCCTTGGGGGTAAAATGCCTCAGGACCTCATTCTGAAATGTCAGCAGCACTAAAAGGATGATGTTCTCCATGGCAGAGGCCAGCATGAGTCTCCAGGACTTCATTATGCTGCTTGTTTTGTATCTGAAGGTTGAGCTTTATGCTGGTCTTCCACTCTGGGGTGATTTTTCATTGGAAATGTGCAAACAGACAAACAATCTTGTGATCACTGAAGTGGTTTGCTACTGTAGAGCAGATCTGTGCGTGAAGTTTGATCGTCTTTGCCTCAGCGTACAAACAGCAGCAATATCGGTATCAGCACTTCCAAAGCTTGTCTCTTACCCTTTTCAAAAGGTGATAAAACTGCTTGACCTCTCACCATTTTGAAACAGTGGTGCATGTGCTATCAGCTGGGGGATTGCACTGGGGGTCAGGAAACAGTTAGGTTGTCAGCTGTTTCCAAGGGGATCACCACATGCTGTAGCCATCTGGGAGGACACCCAGGAAAGGCATTTGGCAGTACAAGTGAAGCAGGCTACAGGCTTCATGTGCCTGAATGTGGTGTTCAACCCTTTTGAGTGCTGCAAGTATCAGTCTCACCTGAATGCTCTGATTGAGCTGGTTAAGGAAATCTGTATTCCTGCTGTTGGCTATTTCTCCAGCTGGGCAAGAAAGGGATTTTCTTGGAGATGCCTACCTGGCTGTACTAGAATTTCCAGAGCAATCCAGAGCTGTCATTAGCAGCACAGGTTAATGCTTGGGGGGGGGTAAAGGGGAAGAGCGGTTTGAGCTACTTTGAGCAAACCCGTATCTATCCATAAAACAGAAGCACAGTAACTAGGTTGTAATATACTATTTAGTTTTTAAACAAAGTCAAATAAGATGGGCTTTTTTCCCCCATAAATACTATAGTAGAAGAAGGACCCCCTTTTAATTAAATAGAAGTAAATTTCAATGAAGGCAAGGAACTTTGCTCAAGCAAAGTATGTATTATATAACAATATCTAAAATAGTAGGTTAAAAACAGCATTAAAAATGCAAGGTGCAGCAATCAGTAGTTATGAGGTAGTACATTTTAAAAAATCTGTCAAAACAACAAACATTTTCTTCAGAAAGATCTGACTTCATTTTAGCCAAACCTTTTAAAAAAGAAAATAGAATTCTAATGATAATGAATGTTTAAGATAATGGGTTGAAACATTATGCCCAAAGAAACTGGTTACAAGTTTCAGCCTGGAGAGCCAAATACAACCACCCCTCATTAGCTTTTCCCTCAGTGCAGTTAGTCTACCAACGTTAACATTTTAATGATGGTTCATCTGTGAGCATCTGAAAATAAGGTCTTAAAGGGAAATAATGCAGGCAACACTACCAGCCCATCTGTAACAGAGGGGTTTTTTGGATAATTTTGTGCTGGATTTTTTTTCCCCTGCAGAAATGTTTTCTGCTCTGAACTCCTTTATTTTGGATATTATAAAACATTCTTTGGTTTTTATTTTGTTTTAAACATGTTCAGTAGTCATCTTGCTATGTGTATATATATCAGAAATAGGTTATATTTCAAGTAGCAGCTTCTTTGAATGAAGAGTGAAGGCCTTTTCAGATGATACAGGTTACTGAAAAATTGAGGATGGCAGCCTGCATCTTAAACAGTCTATTTTCTGCACTGAAAAAAGAAAGCTCCTATAGGTAGTTTTCATTGTCTTCATTTATTTTTAATTTCACCATCCTAAGAATCTTTTAGAGACACAGACACAAGAGTTAGACATCAGAATGTGCTGGCAGTTGGGAAAAAGGTCACTTTATTCTTTACCTTTATCTTGCAATCCTTCCCTAATATGATATTTTTTACTGGTGGCATGGGAGATAACAAGGCTAGATGGTCTTTGGTCTGACCTTGTGCAGGTGTTCTTACATACACAAAACACGTTTTTCTAACTCAGAATACACATTGCTAATTTTTTCCTCCAAAACACAGCACTATACCAGCTACTAGGAAGAAAATTTACTCTATCCCAGCTGAAACCAGAACATGTCTTATTCATAACTTTAATCCCTTATGTAATCCATATAAGTTCTAGTTTGAATTTTTGCTTAAGGCATATTCCATATGTATATTTGCTAGATTCTTCCAAAAAATCTTTTAATTGAACTTTTTCTTATTCTTTTCTTTTAAAGTGATTTTCTTTTAAAAGTGTTAAGTTTAAATGGTTATGATTTTTTCTTCGTAGAAAAAACATACCTTTTAAGTGTTTCTTTTACTTTAATAAGTTATTAACTTGATCATTAGCAATATCTAAACATATTAAAGAACGATACGAGAACTATAGAGTCTGTCCTCTGATCAACACATTCATTCAACATTATTATTTCAGACACTATGTTTTATTGAAAAATGCATAACTTAAGAAAATTAAATACTCCTTTGGAACTACATTATCAAATCAACAATTTGTTGAACAACAACTTATATCTTCAAATCTATTTCTGTTCTTGAAAATGTATGTGTTTACTAAGGGGGGGAGTTTTTTTGGGGGGGGTTGTGTGTTTTTTGTGTTTTTTCTTTTTTAAGTAAACCAGTAAGTTTAAATAATCCTGGAAAATAGCTCTAAAAGAAGAAAAAAGAAAAGACTTACTGTATAATTCACACTGTCTTTGAAAAGGGTTAGGACACTAAGAAAAGCTTTAAAAATTATCCCTTGATGCAGGTCAGATTGCCAAGTGTTTTTATGTGTTATACTTGTTTTATAGCTTGTTCCCTGTTTCTTGTACGTTGATGTTGCATTACACTTCTACCATAACAAGGTACGTATTGTTATGGAAGACGGTTGTTAGATAAACCTCGTGCAGAAGCCAGGATACTTTAGAGGGTTTTGATAGAAAATGGGGATTTCTTATTGCTTTGTCTTGTTTACATTTTTACTGTATTCCTCTGCAGCCTCTTACTCTCATTTTTCCTGCATTTGTTGTCCTGTGAAATCCATGTGTATAAATATCTGAAAGAGAGATGGCCAAAGGAATGTCTGGCAGACTTCTCTGGTGGTGTCCAATATCTGCAGTACTTGGAGGGGAAAGAACCATCTCCCTAGAAATGCTGTAGTGCAGACCAAGACTGAAACTACAGATTGGCTCTGTGAGGTAGCTTGCGTGGTTAATCTGGGCTTTGTTCTCCTCACAGATTTGTACTGGGACATTATTTTTCTGCCTCATTGACTTTCTCATCTGGACTGCAGTTGGGTTCTTCTCCCTCATCCTTCTCATGAAAGTATAAACAAGGCTGCTAAAAAGCTTAGTGAGGAGATATGGACTGAATTCCTTCTTGGGTAGTGATGATATCCAATCATGTATCTCCATCTCCTTCTGACAGAAGGGCTAAGAGGGACTCAAGTATTTTGGCAAGCAGTGGCTCTGATGTGTTTTATATACTCCGTATTACACAATGCTGATAACACTGTTTTGTGTGAGAAGAGTTGACCTTGGTTTTTTTAATGCCAGAAGAAGTCAGTGCTAATCATAAAGCCAGCAGGTTCGATATCTTGCATGACAACAGAATATTAAAACAACTGTTCAGCCACTTTCTTCCTTTTTTTCCCTTATGGTCAGAAGAGTTAATATGATAAATTCAGAGAGAGTTTCCACACTGACATTTAATTAAAATGAAATTACCTATCATTGTTATGGGCTACACAGAAGCTATTATTTATGTTGATATTATTCTAATACCTTATTAGACTAGGTTTGCATTTGCATCAGTATGTTAGCATGACTTGAATTATTTCTTTCTGTACTTCTTATGTAGCAGCAAGTGCAAGTTGCAATGTTAAATACTTATAGAAAAAGATATTTCAGTCTCCTTGGAAAAGGCAGGGACAGTGTTCAGCCAGAGATTTCTTTTTCCCCCCCTGTTGCCGACCGGACCCGTCCCACAGGGAAGTCTGCTGCCTCCCTGGGGCCCGGGTCAGAGACATCACTAGGAAGCTCCCTGGTTTGGTACGGCCTTCTGATTACTACCCGCTGCTGGTTATACAGGCTGGCAGTGATGAGGTTGCAGAGAGAAGTCCTGCAGCGATCAAAAGGGACTTCAGGGCACTGGGGCGACTGGTTCAAGGATCGGGAGCACAGGTAGTGTTTTCCTCTATCCCTGCAGTGGCAGGGAAGGATACCGAAAGGAGCAGGAAAACACACCTGATCAACGTGTGGCTCAGGGGCTGGTGCCATCGGAGGAATTTTGGCTTTTTTGATCATGGGGAGGTTTACATGGCACCGGGCCTGCTGGTGACAGACGGAGTCCAGCTGTCTCACAAGGGAAAAAGGATCATGGCTCATGAATTGGCAGGGCTCATTGAGAGGGCTTTAAACTAGGTTCGAAGGGGGAAGGGGATAAAACCAGGCTCGCTAGAGATGAGCCGAGGGGTGGCGTGCCGATGCCGGGGGCGAAATCGATAGCCCAGCTCAAGTGCATCTACACCAATGCACACAGCATGGGAGGCAAGCAGGAGGAGCTGGAAGCCATTGTGCAGCGGGAGAGATATGACTTAGTCGCCATCACAGAAACATGGTGGGGTGACTCTCATGACTGGAGTGCTGCAATGGATGGCTATAGACTCTTCAGAAGGGACAGGCGAGGAAGGAGAGGCGGTGGGGTGGCCCTGTATGTTAGGGAGTGTTTTGATTGTATAGAGCTCAACGATTGTGATGATGGTACGGTTGAGTGTTTATGGGTAAGGATGAGGGGGAAGGCCAACGAGGCAGATATC
>NW_008794089.1:3499611-3514896 GCF_000699145.1 Aptenodytes forsteri
TGGGTTGACGGTTGGACTCGATGATCTTAGAGGTCTTTTCCAACCTCAATGATTCTATGATTCTATGATTCTATGATTCTCCATTAATATTTTCTTCTGTTTACTCTGATATGGCTGCTCATCACAGAAGTCAGCAGGATGGTGCAGGACTCTTTGTCAATAGAATTTTTATCATGCTAGCTAGTAAGATTAATTCCCTGTGCATCAGAGGAAAAGATAATCTTTTAATGCAGTAATAATTTTGTGTATTAATAGTTTTATTCTATAAACTATTAAAATATAACATGATACTGTAAGATCACATAAGGAACAGCATTTATCAAATGTACCATTCTCTTTCCTTTGAAGCAACAGGAATAACTGAAGAAGAGGGAGGTGGTGAAGAGGTTATGACTATGATCGTCGTGAATTTTTCAAAGAGCAAAATCATCTAATGGACTTTTGGATTCCACACTGTGTAAATTTAAAGCTGTTTGCATAAGACTGATGGTTGTGTCAATCTGACAGTGCACAGTCAGCTGTTCCACTTCCAAAACAGCTGCTCCACAATGTCCTGCCACTTCCCACCTGGACCCCGCTGCTAAGTGGGGAGCTCCCACTGTCCCTGATCCTTTTCCCCCATTTCCAAGAATTCCAGTGAGGCTTTTAGCAGATCACTGTGACTGTTTAATAAAGGCTCATGTTTTCAGGGAGAGAAAGTACAGTGGGTTTCCTACCAGTAGAAACATGCTGCTCAGGCTACTTTCTAATTTTCCTTGTACCTCTATATTCATAGAATATCTTTTGACCACCTGCTATGGGTATTAGCCTGGGGACTATCGGGGAACAGCATTGGTGGGCGCTGCTCCGTAAGGAAAGGCAAGCTGGGAGCCAAGTGTGACACCAAAGCAAGCAGGGACAGTGACTCAAGGTTAAGGGGCAGTCTCACAATAGGGGCAAGCAGAGCAAGTGATGGCAACCAGCTTCAGCCAAGAGCCCAGACTGACAGACAAGTCCATAAGTTTTGAGGCAGGACTGAGATCAAGCCATGAAGCCAAGTCAGGACAAGCTTTATGACTTCCCCCCCCTAATTTCTGGATAAATAGCTACTTTATATTTTGCAGACGTAGTGTGCATTTATTAGCTTATAATAAAACCAAACAAATTCTGCAGGCAGTTGGATAGAGAGTGGAAGGAGAGAACAGCATGTGCTTGCCACTCTGGGCTTGAAGGGCAGGGGCTGCAGCACAGGAAGCCACTGGGATGCATTTATGCTGTGTGCATAGCTGGCACTGGTGGATGGAACTGCTGATGTTAGAGCAGCTTTAGCAGCCTCTTATTTGGAACAACATGCAAGTCAAACATTTAACATTCATTTTATTTCTGGAGAAAATATCAGACAGGTATTCCCTATTTCAAATGTAAAGATATCTACAAAACCTGTACCAATAGATCACAAGCTTTGAAATGTACAGTGGAGGTAGCTTCAAGGTATTTACATTGACTAACTTTACCCAGGGCATTTGAAATCACAGCTGAGGGAAGCTGTTTCTGCAACGCTGTTGCTGTACTCGTGTTCAGCCCAACTGGAAGCTGGAGTCAGGTTGCCAGAAGGTAAATCCTGGCTTCTGCTGGGCCAATGCAACAGTTGAATTTCAGTCAATATTTTTAACTTTTTAACTTTATCTAGACTTTATCTTTGATAAATAAGCGTTTTTCTTTGGGTGTTCATTCTGCCTTGAGGAGATTTTTCTGTTTTAGTCTGCAAGGCCTGTACTGTCCCCTGTATATAAAAAAACCCCTACACTAGAAGACTGTGGGCATGTTGTAAACCTGAAAATTACATAACCTTTCAAATTATACTGCACATAGTAGGGACTGTTCACGTCAGAGTCAAATATTTAATTGACAGGCATGGATATCTTTCCTCTAATGCACATATGTTAACTAGGGATTAGAGAAACAAGCACAAATGGAGGTGCTGCTTAATACTGTCAGGACAGTCCCTTGGTCAACTCTCCAGCACTTTGCCTTCATTGCAGACAAGCAAACAAAAATGTATATTGCCATGCCTTAGATGAACTGTGTCATATATTACTTAATAAGTATCCGGAAGACTCAGGAGTTCAGGACGCTAATCAGAGAGAAATACTACATTGGGGTTACAGAAAGGAAGGGAGGTATTTTTCTGATAGTAGGATTTATTTCTCAAACTTGAACTGGCTGAGGACCTGGGCTTTGGTGTTGCTGACTCTTGAGAAAGAGACCTACTTTGTTTTCATAGTGTTAAGTAATTTAGGTCTTTGTTGGAGACTAAAGATATTATGGAAGAAATTTAGACAAAATAATGCTCATATTCAAGTATTTATTTAGTTTAGTCCTCAAAAATATTTGTAATTGAAAATGGTATTTGCAGTAGCTGAGGGTATTTCAATGGCCTTCTAGTAGACTAAATTTCAAAAGAGTTATCAGAAGGTTACCTTAAGAAAACACAGAAATAAAATAAAACTGTGGAAAAGAAAGAAACTATTCTACAGATGTCCACCTTTGGCTGTTCATGTCTCAAATGTCTATTCTGTTTAATTCCCATGCAATTATACCGCATATGAACAGTATTGCTCCACTATTTGAAGTGGAGTTTTGTTGTGAATCTTCCAGTACTGAAAATACAATGACTGAAGCTAGCTGGAAGAGGCATTCCCATTGCTACTTAATTAAATAAGGGAGGTAAGACAAAAGAAGAAGAAATACTAAGAAAGCATATGTATTTTCTTGAGGTTTAAGACTGGGTAGGGAAGATTGTGTCCTAGACCTCTCATCTTACTAGCTTTTACTTGCCTGAACAGAAGTAAAGGAGAAACCTGGTATTTTTCACAGGGAAAAAATAAGAACATCCCTCTTGGGAACAGACATTCATGCTCTAAAACTTGTCACATGTTCTCATTTAACTTTTCAAGAGGTGGTTGCTGGAGGGTTCAGAAGGAAGAGGCAATTTCTCTGTGCTAACGGCAAGATACTGTTCCAGTGTGGACAGAGGGAAAGCTTTGCCTCCACGGGGTATCTATTGGTGGAGTTCAGCTCTGGAGGGAAAATGTGGACAGCTGAGCTCTAGCTGCACTCAAGCGGCAGTCCAGTGAGGATTCCCCTGGGTCAGTACCGGGCCTGCGGAAAATGTTAATGTGTCCCATAGCCCATATTTTCCAGCTTTGAGTTAAACTATTCAAGATATGAGGCTTGAATAATTTCTCCATGATATATCTCCCCCAAGGACATTATACCTCAGTTAAAAGGCCCTAAATGCATCTTGATCTCTAGGACTAAAAAATTATTTCTTCAAGAATCTATTGGGAGTATGGTAGTATTTCTGAGATCCTTGAAGTACCTATTTACATTAGTGTTCAAAAAGCTGTTGTAAGACTTAGCGAACAACCTCCTTTTAGAGAGTGTTGAAGTGAACTTGTACAAACAAGTGGGAAAGGAGGGCAGGAGTGGGAGAAAATATTTACATCTCTACAGAGCACCAGATATTACCACTGCAGTGTTACTTGTATGGAATCAATCTTTTCCAATGAGTGTTTTGACTGCCTGCGGCAGTGCACCTCTGTTCACTGAATTTAATAGTCTGGATCCTGGTTCTAAACCTTGTTCACTACCAGGGGAAAGAAGTTATTACTGTCAGGTTATTCATTGGTCTAATTTAAATATTAACACAATGATCACGCTGTCTTTCCCAGTTTTATTCTAAAAAGGGAGCATATGCATTTGCTGTAGTGCGTGTTTGACAAACAGGCTGTTGTAAAACCTGAAGATGTAGGTAGGCTTCACAGCAACTACTTGTTCTCAGGTACCTTGTTGTAATGTGGATCAACCATCCTATGGTATCTCTTCTAATTCTTGCATAGTCCCTCCTCTTGCAGAGCACATTTGCTAAATAACTGGACATTTGCACAAGGAGCTGTACTTGGACAGCCTAAATTCTGCCCAAGTCCTTTGCCTATAAACAGTGGGATTTTTGTAATCTGTGTTCTCTGAAGAGTATTTCAGTGTCCTAAGATAGCCAGTTAGTAAGGAGCTATGTGGTAGAACAAAAAGCAAGCACAAAACTTTAAGATTAATTTAGGCAATTATGAAGATAACTGAAAATATCTGACTTCATAATATGTATGACATACTGTTTGCAACCATGCAAATCTTATCTGTAGGCAGGGGACAATCTCTGGAATTTTCTTTTGCTTTTTTAAAATAAGAAATACAAAGGATTTTGTTGAGGTCATACTCAAGGATTAAAAATTTATCCTTACTCCAAATTCTTCTAGCCTGGGGTTTTCTTCTCAACAAGACATAAACAAAGAATTTAAAATACCTAATTCATATACAGCAAGCCTGACTTCGGAGATGAAGATTCAATATATTCTGAACTCAGAACACTTCTTTAAGTGTTCTAAACTGGACAGATGTCCAAAAATAGGCTTTTAAAGTTTTTGGGAAAAAAAAGTCTTGGTCTCTATTTTTCTCCTTAAAAAAAAAAAAAAAAAATCCTTTTCTCCATATCTAGAAATATATTTTGCTTTCCTTCATTTCCATTTCCTGGAAGCAATGCTGTTCATGCGGCATTCCCATAACAATTTTTCAGTGTTTCAGGTTGAGTTACAGGAAAGGCAAGAGAGTGATGTGACTGACCCATCACTTGGTGAACCCCCCACATGGCACTCAGCTAATGACTGTCAGGACGTGTCTTGGCAGAGTGGTCCAAGGGCAGAGTTAGGTTTTATGGCACTTCTTCCACACTAATGATGGCTGAGGGTAACAAGAGAGGCAGGGGGTGCTGGGGATGGAGAAGGAACCACAGTCTAGGGAGGCACTGCTGTAAAGATGAAAGCTAAAGGGAGACACAAACGAGGTTGGATAAATTGATTAGAATACATTACTAATAACATAATTACAAAACCAAACTGTGCACAGTGAAGAGAGGGCTACTGAAACTATCCAGAAAGGAGACAAGAAGTCTGCATGGTTGGTGTAGGACTAACATGAACAATTTAATTATTGGGATAAGCACATTCATGCTTGTTCGGCCCCTGATAGGTGCAGAATTTGCATTAGGTCTGTTGCTGGAAAGAACAGTGATGAGCTGTTTTCCTCTCAAGCAAAACCAGTGGCGGTGTTGTGACATGCTGACAGCAGTTGCAGCAGATACTGGGGTTGTGGTGTGGGTAAAGGTCTTCAGACAGTTCACTTGGGGTTGTGTTTTCCTTGATAGCCTTGGCAATCAGCACGTTTGCCTGTCTTCATTTGCTGATTCCCCTGGTAACAGCAGCTAATATTGAAAAATAATTGGGATAAAACTGTAGGAAGAAAAAAGCCAATATGTTAAATTAATTTTAAATTAAAAAACATATGCTACCCTAAAATGAATTGATTTTAACCATTTGATTTTTTTTCTGAATATAATATAGAAGTTGAAAAATTTTTAATTACAAAAGAAATCTCACTTAGGAATGAAGGTGAATAGAGTTTATTTTTGCTGCTCTAGGTTGGGTGGTATTTTTTTCTACAGTAATTTTCTTGTGCAAGTGTACTTAAATATGGACACAAGCTTTCTTCTTGTGGGAGAGGAAAGGCAATATGGATGACTATTTACGTGGGGTTTACTGTGGGGCATATATGTGGTTTAAAGATAAGCTCAGATGTAAATGCATTGCTAGATTGGTGCTAGCTTAAAGAATAAAAGCTATTAGGAGAAAGGTATGGTGGGTTGACCCCAGCCAGCAACCAAAAACTCTCCCTGCCCTTTGCTCACTGCCCTCTCCTGGGGAACGGGGAGAAAAACGGAAGGCAGGCAAAAAGACTCACAGGTGGAGATAAGGACAGTTTAATAAGAAAATAAAAAGCTGCACGTAAGTAAAGCAGAAAGAGGAATTTATTCATTGCTTCCCATCGGCCGGCAGCCACTTCCCGGGAAGAGAAGCAGGGCCTCGGCTTGCACAGGCTGGAGCTGGCTGGAACCGGCTGTGTCCGGCTTGGGGCAGCCCCGGCCTCTCCTCACAGAGAGCCCTGCAGCCCCCCCCTGCTGGCACCTGGGCACCTGCACCCCGTCCAAAAGGGAAACAAATAGCCTAACATTTCACCAACAGTAGGCTATTTAGTGTTTGTGTAAAACAAAGTGGAATGAGGGTTTTTGTTGTTGTTGCTGATTTTGAGGTTTGGTTTTGTTGGGTTTTTTTTTCTTGTTTTGTTTTGAAGAAATGCCTCTCCCATCCTGTCTGGAGCCGTTTTTGTAGTTTTAGTCATACGTAGCAAAATCTCCCTGGGTAAGCAGAGGAGTGTGTGACTACTCCTTCATTGTTCTTTATTAAGAGGACATCTGTTCTCCTTTACGAGCTTACCTAAGTAGTGAAGAGCACAGAAACTTGGATAACATACTAAGGTGAAGCTTGATCATGCCAGGACCATGTGGAGACACTTCTTGACTGCCTTGCACACAGCAAATGTATGAACTACACATCCAGATTTTAACTGAGTTTAGTTCTGAAAGACTTCAGTTTGTGTTCTTCTGCCTTGACCTGAAATACCACCATGAAAATAGTGTCAAGGCTTTTACTTCCTCTAAGGGAACTTTTTTCTTCTCCTTAATTGGAGAGGAAATCTAAATATTCATTTTCACTTTTAAAGTTTTAAAGCAATCTTTGAGATGAAGTTTAATTAATTTTTTACTTTTAAATTTCTGTATTGCAACTCAAATGTGTATTTTAAACCAAATCTATTACACAATTTTAATAAATGACTCTAGTTAATCTCTCATGTACACACTATCAGCAGTCTCCAGGATTCAGCATTATGGAGCTTCTACAAAAGTTTTGATCAAAATTAACTCTTCTCTTTCTCCTATAACTTGTGAAACACAAAGGGAAGTGTGTTTTTGCTAAAAAACCTATGGTAACAAATGGGTAGGAAAAAGATTCAAATTCTTTAGAGATATGAACTTAGGAAAAAGGGATGTGCTTTTTATTTATTTTTTTTTTAAAGAAAACCAGTTTTCAGGTTAATATTTTCTTGGTAATATGTGACTTTCTGCATATTTGTATATATAATATACATTTTCCTAATCTGCTAAATTACTTTCCTGCTTGGCACAAAAAACCCCTAAGTGGTACAGGTGTCGCCATATTCCATTTCTATGCTGGATTAGAAAATTAGTTAACTTCTTTGCTGAGGTTTCATTTCAAGAAAACTTGGATTTTGTATTATCAGAATCACAGTCACAAGGACAAGCAACTGTGATTTCCATGCAAATATTTGTTTCAATTTTCAAGTCACTGAAGAATTAAGAAGAGTTTTTTCAGATGTAAGGATCTTTCAAAGTTATCAGTGAGAAGCACAATTAATGTTTTCACAAGCATGGTGTGTGAAACCTTCATACCCAATTCCTATCCTCTATTATTATCCTAATCATTTCTATAGGCAAAGTACAATCCAGCGCACTTGGCTTTATCATCCTTGCAGCATTTGGAGATCTGAAATGAAAAAGTCAGACAGTTGGCTAAATTGGACAGGAAAGAGGTAAGGATTAAAAAAAGAAGGGACATAATCTTGATCTAAATATGGACAGTGAACTGTTCGCTACGTTTGTAGTTTGATACGATTAATTACATTGTGATCAATGGTTAGTGCTTATTTAACACCTGCAAATGATAAAAATTTGGAAACAATTTTTACGAGTCCTTGAAAGGCATTTGAATAGTCTTATTTTACATATCATGGTGATGTAAATGGTACATCAGAGACTATGCGACAGGAGGCTGAGGCTGATATTCTGGAATCTCTTCTCATACGCAGTCCAGTTGACCTTGTTAACAGCATGTATATATACAGTTATAAGGTGATATTTGGAAATTATGCTGTTAGCATCATGTTTTCTTTAATAACTGCAGACATTTTATATAAGAGAAATGACATATAAATCCAGATGTATTTTAATTAGGAAGGTACATAGTAGTCCAAACATGATGTTACTTAAATGGGTATAGAAACAATTGATTCCAAAAATAACAAATATCAGACGGTCTGCATACACTCTGCTAATCTGAAAAAGGGTGGAATAAAAAATTTGCCCGTGGCCATTCTGTAATTCAGTAGTTTATATGAAAATGAATTTATTCAATTGGTTATGTTTGTGCAAATATTCTGTGATAGGAATTACAAGGCACAAATATGAGCAAACTATAAAAACATCAAAGTACTGTAGAGCTTAAGAGGTGGCATTTTTTTCTCCAGTTGTTTTTTTTTAAATACTTATGCTATGAGTGCAACAAGCCATGGTTTTGGGTTGTTTATCTTTTTCTCTGTAGTCTTTTTTCATTCAGGTTCTCCAACAAAGTCAGGTTTGCGATGAATCTGCTGCTTGCTCTTGGATGGCATGCAGTGATAGCAAATTCATTCAAACAGATTTCAAGCCATGTAAGAATAGCCACACAGAACATAAAAGCAGTGTGTCTCTCAGTGTTTTGCTTTTTATTGTTAATGGAAAGCATTCAATATTTAATAAACAATTTACAGTGTTTTGCATGTGTCCTTGACACAGCACTTCTGATACAGGAATTATTAACATGAACAGCATCATGTACGTGTATGAATCAAATCTTTGTCACAGAGGTTGAAGCTATACCAATAAAAAGAATGACAGAGAATGAACAGCTCTGCCAGTTGGAATAGTGATGTTACTTGACCACCCACCTTCTGACTGAAACTGCCAGTGTCCAGAAAATAACCAAATGAATTTTTAACTTGCCAGCTGCAAAATTTATTCTTTTATTCTCTGGAGAATTTGCTGCCTTATGGTCTATTTTTGGGAATGATGTAAAATCCTGAGGGAAATCTAAACAGCAGATACCATATACCACATGAGCATGCATGCAATAAAATGGAATACAGTATGCCAATTTTTAAGCACTTCATGTGATTTAATTGCATATGACAGAAGCTGTTTATTAGTCTGGAAGACTCAAATGGTATATCCACAAAGTATATATCTGTAGTTCAGTACATAATAATTTCTCCATTTTGCTTCAAAAACTGTTTCACTCCTGTTTTGTACTTGACAACAATGAGACTGAAAGGATTAAATAGCCCTTTCTATGTAGTCCTTGGTTTCTGTGCTAAGATTGCAAAAAGAGAATATCTAGTACCAATATTATAATAATGACCTTTGTGCTGGCAACATCTGCCCATTAGAAAATGGGATGAAATGATCTAATGTTGGACAAACTAACAGTTGCCAAATAGAAATGATTTGCCGCCTGCATTTAAGGATGAATTTGATGGTAAGCTACTGGTAGAAAGCTATACACCCTTTTACCTATTACCTGAGCCATCTGTTTATTTTAGTGTATAACTTGTTTGTATGCACAGTGAAAATGTCTGATATTATTAAGTATGACTAGCTCACAGGTACCTTTTTTTTACATACATTTACCCTGTAAGCAACGTAAGTAGAATAATACTGCATGGACATAGAGTGTATATATTTTCCAGAGCTGTACTAATGAGAATTATCTTGCTGAATCCTATGTAGCTGTGGAAATTTAGAGAATTAGCCCTATTCAGGGGCTCTAATTTCTTCCTTAATAATATCTTTGCAATTATGTTGCCTACAAGGTAAACCAAAACTTAAACAAAAAACCCCTACTACCTGTGAGTTAGTTATAGCTCATGTAACAGGTAGTCTGTTCACATTGCTATTACTTACCAAGTAATGAAGATGCTGTAAGCAGGCTTTGCTTTTAGAAGGTCGGGTTTTATGCTTGCATAAACCCTGACAAGCTACATTTCTCACGTCTGTTGTAATATAAATGGATGAGCCATTTACTGGTTTCTTACCTAGAGGTGAATGCCCATTTCCTAAGCTCTGAACGAGGCTGTTGTCATCAATGTTCTCGTTACCCGATTTTTTCTATCTGTTCCATGTAGCTCCTCCTGGAAAATCTCCCCAAAATTTTACCAGCCTTTTCTGTGCTTGAAACTCTACTTGCCCAGTTTATTTGCTGCCAAGATAACCAGGGAGACTTGCTTGTTTCAAGGTATGGTTATGGATGGTCTTAGATAAACAGCAAGGATTCCCATTACATGTCCTACAAAGCAATGCTTTGTGATACTGGAAAAAAGATTCTAGAGAATTTTTGGAAATGTATATGCTCTTTATCATGAATGAAGTGAAGTTTGGTGTCTTCCTTTCAACTTTGTACCAGAAATAGACCAGTGTTATGGAAGAAAACTGAAGCCAACTGGAAAAAAAAATCTAATCAATTATTAGTAGACATACCAGAGACCATTTATGCTGATTTAGAAAATTTGAAAAGATGCGTGGAACTGGATAACCTTTTATTTTAACTAACTGTCTTGCTATTAATATGCTGATTCCCATGAACCTTCAGCTTTACCAAAGGGAATGGTCTTTAAATACAAATCTATAGTATTGCCAATTCTGGAACATAAACGAAAGGGGGAAGTAGTAACGAGAAGTTACATCAATGACTTAAAGACCTATTGTATAACCTGGATAATGTTAACTTTTTCCTGAAACAAACTGATTTGGCAATGTGAATGCAACTCAGAAAAGAAGCATAAAGCATAACTATCTGTTGTTAACTGAAACTAGATTAAGTTGAGAAAAGTCTACTATCATTATTACTACCTCTTTGGATATTAAACTTTACGAGAGATTGTGCACTGAGAGACTGTTAAATAGCGATGACTCTTGAATTATGTGCCATTCTTTCTTTTCCCCAAAGGGACTTCCTCAACTTACTGCTCAGCTCATTGTAACTTCTATAGTAGGCTTGGTCTGTTACATGGGGAGTCAAGCAATTCCCATTGCAAGAAAACACATCTTCAGTTGGTTATCCTGTGAGCGATCTTATCAGATGACTAAAAAAGTCTCTCTGAATATTTATGGATTTATGTTTTTTTCTCCCAGTGAAAGGTGACAGGGTAAAGTGTGAGCTCTTTTTAATAAGACCTTTCATCATTGAGTAGACAAGGAATAAAGCTTCCTCAGTACTTACACTAGCTGTTTTTTTCTGCACACCTTGTCTATCTGATGGCTTGATGAATAATGTTTGTCAATAATTATTTAGATTAAGATAAATGTGTCTGTATTTATGTGTTCTGTAGACAAATTTGAGGATTGCCATTAAGTGTAACATCTGATCTCCCCTGAGATGACGTGGGTTTATAATGTGGTTACAAAGTGATCATGTGTGAGAGAGTTCAGCTAAGGAGCAGGTGTTACAGGCATCAGACAACTCTAGAGTCAGGGGAGCTTAAGGCAGTAACATAAAATGTACATACTCAGGAAGTGCCCTTACATTGTATGAAAGGTCTCCAGTTTAAAGGGACAGAAGATAATTTTGTAGAAGAAAGTGTCAGTATAGGACTATAGTTTTTCCCCTGTAAAAAATGAAGTAAAATTGTGCATTTTTATGTGGTTTATTTTGCTTGTTTGTTTTTAATAAAAGGGAGACAGATCTGAGAAATTCCATGAAGTTCTATTCCAGGTTGTTTTGAGTCACAATGTCAGTGTAGTTTCTTCTAGGGAAAAGTAGCCAGTTCAGACTGATTTGAGGACAAAATTGTGATATTGCCTTCTTTTCTTGGTGAGTTTGATTGATGAAAGACCCAAGAAACACTTTTCTCCTTATAAAATTTAAACTAATAATGCTGAGTCTGGTGGTGTTGATAACTCTCCAGATTCATGTAGTAGTTCACATCAAGCAAGAGGAATGAAAGGGTAAGATTATCTTAGCTTGAAAGTGACATCTCACCTGTATCTCATGTGGTTCATTTCATGCAGTAGCTATTTATTTTTCTTTTTTTTTTTCTGTAGAAAGTCCAGCAAAATGCAATCCTGATAATTAGTTCTTGAGTCCCCATGCTGATGATAAATAAGAAGAAAATTCTTCAAAATTCTGAGAGTTAGTGTTTTTTATTCTGTTATCATCAAATAAAATGTAATTGAGATTTGCCAAATCACAGCTGCTATACCAATTCATATTTGAAGGCAAATTAAATTTAAAGGTGTAAAGAAACATAGGGAGTGGGTGTTAATTGTGACGTTATTAGTAAACTTTTTTTTGACAACATTGTTGTTAAAAATTCTCTCAAAAGACCATGAAGAAAAAAAAAATAAACTCTTAGGGCAAAAGCTTCAGTGGCTTTGGCAACTTGATTTTTTATATATGTATAGTTAAAGTTTAACAAATTTTGTTTTATTCTGACTAAATCTCTTTAGCAGGTAGACTGTTCTCCTTACCATGAGAAGCATGAACGCATCAAACAGTTGCCAGAAGCAGGAAATTTGAAAGTAGACCTTGATGCATCTGACTCATTAAATTGAAACTTCTGCATCTGCATTCACTTTGTTAGCTTGCAGAAATGCTTAATCAAGAATTAGAATGACTGCTGATAACTTGTGTTTGTTGTTTAGGTTGCTTTTTATGGAGACATAATTCCAAATGAGATGCATTTCTCATGCCGGTGATAATGAGCAGATTAACCACTTGCTAGCTTTCTAAGTGCAGGTGTCAAGTGTGACTGTGGCATGATGATATCTAGGAATGTCTGTAAATATATAAACTTATAAAGTACCAATCTATGCATTTGTGGGGAAGGTTGAACATCAACCACGCTCAAGGAAACAAGGTTCTCAATAGAGGATGAATTATGCTTATCTTTTGATTTTTCTGAATAAAATCAGGAGTGCTGGATCATTTTGTGTAAGTTACGTTTTACCTAAAAGAGAATGTGTTGTCATGAAAGCAAATTCATGAAACATAGCTGGTAGATAGATTCCTTAAGCATGCGTGAAGGTGTGGAGAGAGAAGAAAACAGGTGGTTCAAACCAGGCTGACATCTAAAGGATTTCTGCTGAGACCACGTTTACTGACTTGTAAGTAGTTTTTAGCTCTGCATTGGTACTACTCAGTAAGGTTTGTGCATCAAAAAGGAGTGAAACAAAAACATTATTTCCATTTGTACAGGCCAGTGTTTCATTGGGTGTATTGCCAAGAAGCAGAACTTGACCATAGAGTACTGTTTGATAGGTGCACAAACTGTGGAAATGAAAACCATATTAAATTAAAAGTATATTTTCCAATGATATTGATGAAAATGAGAAGGTACTCTAGTGATTTATGTGCTCTGCTATGTTGGAGGTCTGTCTTCCACAGCCAATAGCACAGTATTGAAAAGCAACCATTCAGGCAGAAGTCAGGATTCGAACAGATTGCAATTCGATGGTTACTGAAAAGAATCTTGATATTAAACATAGCATTCAGATGGCTTTAAAATGAACATTTGGAGTGGACTAACAGTATTTCATTGTAATAGGATTTTTCTTTGCAATAATCACATCTTATTAGGAAGTAGTTTACTATTCCTGAGTGAATGTCACCCAAACTTAGCAGTGATTTAATTCTCAATAAACCTTTTGAGAAGCTTTAAGGTCAGTGCATGGGTGCTTATGAGGGAAATTTTGTATATTATTTGCCTTCAGATGGACATTCTCTGCAGAGATAATTTCAGAGGCAGCATTCATTGCAAAATAATTTTTATTTCATTAATATCACCGGTGTCTGTTGTTAAAGTAGACTTAAAAAGATAAATTGTGGTGGGTGAGAATTCCTGCCCCAACAAATAAAGGGGACAGCTTTTGTCCTCATTACCTGGGAAACATGGAGGAGGATGTGGGATTCTAAAGATTTTGATAAGAAACATGGCAGAAATTACAGTATCATTTTGTAAACTAAACGCCTTTTCCAGTACTTTTAGATAAGACATCTTAAATGAGATACTAGATTGTCAGACATTAACTGTAAACAGTGTTAAAGTCTTTTAAAAAGACTGAATACTGTTAAAGTCCCTAAAAGCAGCAGTCAACGTCACAGGTAGGCTTAGCTATTTTCATTGATTAGAATAAACTTGAATGCGTAGCAGCTTAGCTATGGTCCAGACACTATTTCTATGCCTACTTGCACTATTCTTAAAACACTAAAGATTTGTTGTATTTTTTATTATATTTTCCCATTTTGTTTGGTCTTCGTAGGTTTCAAAAAATTGCAACTTGTAACAGTTTCCTTACTGAACATATACTGTAACTTTCTCAAAAATATTTTTTACTGTACAACTCAAGACGAACTTATTTAAGGTTTTGTGTCAGAAAGGATCATGCAGTAATTAAAAAAAAACAGGCTAAATTGTGGGCTAAATTAACACAACTGGCTTCTTTCCCCACAGAAATTGCTGATAGTAACTTTTCCCAGAGTATTACTGATTTAAGTATTGTGAGGTGAACTGAATGACTCATTTTTGATTTTCAGACTTAAATGAAATAGATCCTTTTCATTTTTTTGAGATATGTTATTGACCTAGATATTATTTGCACCTGAAATGTGATTATGATGTGGTGGGATTTTTTTTTTTTTTTTCTTCCATAAAGATGAGTACATAGCAAAGTGCTGTGGAATAAAAAGGACTGTAGGTGTTGGCTGGAATTCTTTTTCTGAAAAGTCTTGTATGATCATTAAAATCCCTTATTTCCTCGTCAAACAGCACAACAGCAGCTAGACTACAGTGATTTCTTCAACTGTTACGACCTCCTAAGAGGAGCTGGATTAATAACATTTTAAAGGAGGAATGTTTTCCTTCCTCTAAGTCGACCTTTATCTACTAACTGACAGTTGCTTATGCAATGTGTGTTTCTGAACTTCTTGTTTGAACAAGATAAATAACAAAGAATGTTTAACGTTTGAAGATATTAGATGTTTGAAGAATAGGTTTTATCAGAATATTCCAGGAATAAAGTCCTTCTAGAAGTCCTCATTTTCTACAATACGTCTGGGGATGGGAAGTATTTCCTATGTAATATTAGTAATATGATGCCCTAAACACAGTTGTCCCCATACAAATGACAAAGTAGTGGTTTCAGACTTCTAGCTAAAATTATTAAGATTATACCTATG
The DNA here is from genome assembly GCF_000699145.1 of Aptenodytes forsteri. Classification (NCBI taxonomy): domain Eukaryota; kingdom Metazoa; phylum Chordata; class Aves; order Sphenisciformes; family Spheniscidae; genus Aptenodytes; species Aptenodytes forsteri. The sequence goes on from NW_008794089.1 coordinate 3,514,605, forward strand.
ATAAAGTTCTGTAGATAGGACCCTGATAAAAGAGAAAAATACTTCATTGGTTCTTGCAGAGGGATCTGGATAGATTGGAGCAGCTGGATTCTGGATGGAGTAACACTGGGCACAAGTCTAAACTGGGAGAGGGGAGAGGAGAGAGCAGCCCTGCAGAAAGGGGTCTGGGGGTGCTGGTTGACAGGAGGCTCAACAGGAGTCAGCAGGGTGCCCTGGCAGCCAAGAGGGCAAACCGCATCCTGGGGTGCATCAAACACAGCATAACCAGCCGGTCAAAAGAGGTGATTATCCC
>NW_008794089.1:3517056-3523745 GCF_000699145.1 Aptenodytes forsteri
ACCCCAGAGCTGGCGATCGGCTGTTCCCTGAGCATGTGAGCAAGACCTGCCTCCTCGTCCCACAGGCTGGTCATGCCTCCCAGGAGATGCCCAAGCCCTATTCTCCCTCAACCTGGCACCATCTCAGGGGCTTCCGAGAGTGGCCAAATGCCCCTGGCCTGATTGACCTTGGGGGCAAGAATCCTTCCTGTGCCTGGCAGGGCACCAGTGGGTGCTCTAAAGCACTGGGACCCCTTGAAACATCTCTGCATCCCATTTCTTAGGCTGCTACCCCTGGCTCCACAGGGAATGATGACAGCAAGTGCCACAGTGCTCTTCAACAAGGTATTCTCTTGGTCTGGTCACGGCTATCCAGCTGAAAAGGCCTGATAGCCTCGGGTACCTCCAGGGGTTTCATCTCCTGAGGGGCTTGTGTCTGTTCCCCAAAGGCTGAAGAGGATTCCCATCCATCAGATGAGCTTAAACGTGGCCCTGCCAGGAGCTGGCCTTGTAGCGGAGAACCTCCAGCAGCCTTGTCCCGCCTCCAGTCTTCCTCCCTCAGCCCCTTCCAAATAATTCCACCAGCTCTGCAAGGACTTTCTCTCAGATGTCTTTGGGCTGCCCCTGGGCCAGCTCTGGCAGCTGGACATGGGAGGATGCTCCCTTTTATCCTGCCCTGGGGCATTGTGACTGCTGCGTTGCCGGGTGGTAGCAGTGTGACATGGGGGTGATGGGGCCCCCCATGTGCAGCCCTGCTTGTCGCCCCTCTGCCCAGCATCCTTTGGAGGAAGGCCTTTGGGGTGCTGGCCTCAAGGCAGTCCCTGTGCCCAGGAGGCCCAGGGGGCTGTCCCTGCCCTCGGTGGCCATGCACTGGGCACAGCTGCTGGGTGACCCTGACGTGTCCTCTGCCACTCCGCCCAAGGACAAACCCAGTGCTGTTACTCTTCTCTCAGGCCATGGCAGAAACCAACCCTGCAGCCCAGAGACCACCCCTATTAGCTGTCCCCTCTCTCTGCCAGAGCTAGCATCCATGAAGCCACGCAGGGAGGAGGACCAGGGACTCGATCTGGTTGGACACAATCCCTTTTCCTGAGGAGTAAGGGGGATGATTTCAGCAGCCACAGCCTGGAGGAAAGCCAAAGTGTAACCAGAGCCATAGGTTGGGATGGACAGTGCCAATAGACCACCATGGAAATAAGACAGGCTTTGAAAAACAAGGGAGCGGAGGTGACACTGCTCTCGTGGAAAGGTTGGTCATTTTCAGACCTAGAACATTTGGATCCATGCCCAAAGCACAGCCAGGCAAACGACGACTCTTCCAAACTGGGAAAATAGCCCATTGCTGCTATCGCCGTCACATCCCCGTCTCCCACTGAAACCAAGCTGCGCGGCTCCTCTGTTAAACACACCCATTGGCCGTGTTTATATGGGATACAAAACGCACTTCAGCCCTGGGGTAAAACTTTCAGAGCTCCGCTCCTCTCCTCTCCTCTCCTCTCCTCTCCTCTCCTCTCCTCTCTTCGCTATAATGCCACTTAGAAGATCTGAACTGCAGTATGATTGATCAAGCAAATGCTGTTTCATTAATAGATGGAATAATTAATAAATAAAATCTGGTTTATCTCTTTTATGTACTTTCTGGAGCTTTTAAGAATGGCAATATGCAGCTGTTTTCTAAATGCTTCTGTACAAAGAATTTATTCATAATTCCTATAATTCTTTAAATAATACAATATAACATATTTTGAAAATGGAGTATCAAGCTAGAGAGACCAGTTTTGGTAGGAACTTAATTAAGTTTGTGCAGTAATTGGAGAGTGCTCTGAAAACTCTGTGCTTCACAGGGGATTAGCTTGTGGTTACACTGTACTGGCTTTTACCCCATCCTCCTAATTGCTAGACTTTATTAAAAGACATTGAAATCTAATTAAAGCCGTCCTTATATAAATTATATATGTACGTTATTGTAATAGCTTTCACAAAGACATGATTTAATTGCATGTGGGAGAATATCGGGCATCACCAACATCTTCTATCCTATTCATTTTTATCCTATGCACTGAATGAGTCTAACAGGGGACTATAACATGCTGAAATTAGTCCATGCTGCTATTTACCTTTCTTTGCATTTTGAAACCTCTAGGTGTCAAATGACATAAAAGTTAGTATAAATAATAAAACAACTCTAAAGAGCCTTTTGTTTACAGTAAATTTTTATTTATTTTTTGCCTGATAGCACTTCCCAGCACTAACACGTCAACAAGAATATGTGTTGCTTTGTTGCCCCCCACCCTCTCTTTACCATCTGCATCATGCTTCCCTCTTTAAGAGAAGAAACAGGGATACATGGATTGAGTGCTCCCCACATACATGTTCATCTGGAATAGTTCAATAGAAAAATTTTACCTGGAAATCTGAGACTTGTGTGAACCTACAGAAAAATCAAAATTGGGTCTATCTTCCCCACTAAAGAGCAAACACTCCCAACTAGTGCTATATGACTAACTGATTACTGTTATTTTTAGTTCAGCTGAAGCATACTTTTGAGAACGGATGTCCTTCACAAAACAGGAGAGAAGGAGATTGTGTTCCTTTCATGTCCTTTGCCCGGTGATTTGAATATTCAAGTGGCTTGTAGAAAACTAATTTTAAATCCATCTTTTTCTGCTTTAGGAACAAGCTCAAGACTCTGCCCCAATATATCTCACGAGAGAAATGAGTCTTCTATAGAGTATGCACATATGAATTTCTTAGAAACTGTCGTGCTGAAGTTGTTGCATTTTAAAAAAATAATTAAGTATTTCTTTAAGGAGGAATGGGGTTGATTTATCCCAATTTTAGGTGATTTAAATTGCAAGACTAAAAAAAAAAAATCAGCTTTTCGTTCCTCTCCCTCCTTTTTCTCCCATCCACCAAAATATCCTGACTCATAAGGATTTAAGAAGACATAAGTTCCCTGTCCACTTCAGGTTAGCAGTGTAAAGTCATCTTTGCAAAGATATGCAGAGTAACTTTCTATAAATGTTGAATCAGTCCATAACTGAAATGTTGTGGAGTTTTAGGGGTTTTTTTTTCCATTTATGATGACAAAACTATTTGTTCAATTTGGCCTAACATCACTAATAATTTTCACTGTCCAAAATTTTAAAAATACCTGTACAAATACCCCACCCAACTCTACTCTGAGCTTTTGAAATAGCCCAGTAAATCACAGAAGGTTATTCCGCAGGCAAAGAATGAAATGCTAGTAAGTGTAACATTTTCAGGATTAATGACTAAAAACAGATGTGGTAATCCCCAACAAAGAAAGGTAACCTAAAATCTTTGCTACCTGGGATGTCCAGGTCAGTCATCCCTGCGAGAAAGTGCATTTAGAATTCCCTCAGATGGAGATCTAGAATCATAGAGTTTAGGCAGGGGGATTTCTCCTAAGGAGAAATTCTCCATTACATTGGTTTTGTAAATGAGCTTGTCTTTTTTTTTTTTATTGAACCAACAGTCCAAGTGGCTATGTTTCACTTGAGCTCCAGTAAATTATCAGTAATTAAAATTGTTGCAGCGATACCTTTGGGGCCAGAGGTTGAAGAGCCTGACATCCCAGAACCTGGCAGAACTGAGATCATCTGATCTGGTATTAAACACCTGCTGCTGGGAGTTGTACCGTTTTACCTATGTTAGCTGGCAAGATGTTCTGGACAGCAGGACTATTGCAGATTTGATTCAACAGTACGTTATAGTCAATTAACCAGTAGCTATTAGTACCTCACAAGCTTTTCCTAGTGTTACTGGGAAAAGTAAGTAATATTTGTGCTTTTTGTTTTCCTTGACTTGTTTTGGCAAATTCTTCTTCCCAGCTACTTAAAAAAAACAAAAAGTAAAATAAAACCAACCCCCTTCCCCTAATTACTTAGCTTTTACTTTTAGACCAGATGATTTGTAAGGAAATCTGTCTTGTTCAAAGTGCAGGATGGGAAAAAAGGATCAAGTTATTTTAAGACCCTGAACAATAGGAGACTGTGACTTACATGTCCCAGTTTCTCATCTTTAAGCTGCATATAGTAAGTATTTATTTCAAATTAATTTAAGAAGACTTGTTTTTGTTAGCATGCATAAAATTCTGAAAAATTCTCCAACAATATGAAAGCATTATTAATAATTTCTGTGCCACTGGAATCCCTTAGAGTTGGTGTGTACAGTGTCATGTAATTACACTCTACCATTTACTCTGTACAGTAAAGATCAGGCTGTGAAAAATCATACATTGTTTGCTTGGATTCCTTTCAGCTTTTCATCACCAGCAAATTATTCCTGTCCCATGAGAATCTACATATCCCCTAATAGATGCTAGTAATGTTCATGAGGAGGGCACTTTGTTGTGTCCTGCATGTGACCTAGATATATGCCACTCTGATCTCTAGACACTGGAAGCAGACAAAAAAAAGATGGAAAACTATTCAGAACTCTGGTTTTAAATAATAAATAAATAAATAAATAAATAAATAATGGGAAAAAACCTCCAAAAACTATCGTAACTCAAATCATCTTACCACTGTGGGAAAAGCAGAAATGCTGATTTTAGCTGTGCCGTCAGCTTCTACACTGAATCTTCTGTGCATCACATAATGTAGCAGCATACGAGCGCTCTTGGTACCTGTGTGCAGTGTTGCAGGGAAATAGCCCAGGTTCTTAGTGATGCCTGAGTAGGGATGAAATTTGGAAGCAAGTCGTGGAACAGCTCATTGATAGCTGGACATTAACACACGCAGGCATACATCCATTGAATGCACTATTAGGATGTTTATAGAATATATACCTGTGTACTTGCTAGTGTTTTCTGAACCTATGGGATTTTAGGACAGGTGCTACATGTACTGCGGCAGCTGGCTGGAGGGCTGTTATCTATTTCTTCAGTTAAGGCAAAGCCAGTTGATTACCACAGATATGCCCAGCCTGCCACATTAAATCCTATTGTGTATAGCGTAAATAGACCAGCAAAGGAGAAGAGCTTGTACGCTTTCTGGCAGGAAATGAGGTCTGCAATCATCAAAATGTTCAGGCAGAAGGAAGGTATCACTGAAAATGTTTGATCAAGTCAGAGATAAGATGAACAGATCAAAATAAACAAAAAATATAGTCCACTTTAATCAGGTCAGCACTAGGCACTGTGAAGGTGGGCCTTAAAATAAGAGAGATTGGGGTTGTGGATATTGAAACAAAAGAGGGGAAGAATCTGCTGTCCTTTGATTTTCAATACAGGTATAGAATAGCACATGATTTCTCCATCCTTCTGTCAACTTGATTATAAGATAAAAACAGACAATCAGGATGCCCAGTGCAACCTAATAGGAATAACTTCAAATATTGGACTGAGAATTAGGATCTCAGTCTCCCTATCTTTCTATTTGCCACTTAGAAATTAAAAGGAAGCTTTCAAGTATACATCTTCTTTTGACACACAGTTGTAAATTGCAGTAAGATAAAAGTTTATATCATCTGAAAAAATGGCTAAAATGGAAAGAAAAACTGCATATTAATATTAAAAAAAAGTATCTTCTTCCTTTAAACATGATTAACTATGTAAAGAAATAGGTTTGTTTTAACAGATTTATGTCTAATTAACAGAACAGGAGGAGGTAATATAATAGAACCCGACAGTAGAAGTAAATGCTGTTTAGCAGCATGGTGCTCAGGTATCAGAGCGTCAAACTTGTAGATACAGCTGCAATTTAGATCTATGAAATATCCTGGAATGCAATGTTTTGCATCATTTTGCATTATTTAATCATCCTACTCTTGGGAATTGAACATCTTTCAAAAACATCACAGAAAATGGGCTAAAAGTTTCCGAATGATGATGATAAACTGTCTACATAATGTGTGAAACTAATGCAGAAAATGCCTACTATAACAAATAGGAAATCAGCCAAATAGCAGTATCCTTTCAGTAGCTGTTCTTATAGGATTTATGTATACAGTTTTTAAATATGTCTTTAAGAGGTGTTCTCCCATACATTTGAAATAGCCTTTGAAAGTGACAATCTTTCCTGCAAACTGAAAAGCACGCAATGCATGGAAAGTAATCATCTGGTTTATTTTAACAGGTAGCCATGAGCGTTTCCAGCTAACCAGGAGTAGCTATAACATAAGCTGAATAAACACCACAGTTGTATGGGCAAGAGATGTGAAATCCCTGTAGAATTTCCTTGCCTTTTATGGGGTCCGACTTTCACTAAACGTGTTTTCTGACCTGGGATGTGGCAGTTACTAGTGCTAAGTAATTTTCCAATGAAGAGAAACTCTTAAATGAAACAAGGAAGCCTGCTTTGCTGGCTTTCCAACAGCCTTGTTCTGGCTGGTAGTTGCGTGGGATAGCTGAGCTGCCACATTTCCCTGCCTTCCCACCCACTGACAAGTGGAGTGTTAGAAAGGCTGTCCCAGAGGCCAGCTGTGTACCAAGCAGCCAGAGTGCAGGGAACAAATTTCACTTCTGAAACCCCTAAGTGATTGTCCTGGTTTCGGCAGGGATAGAGTTAATTTCCTTCCTAGTAGCTGGTACAGTGCTGTGTTTTGGATTTAGGGTGAGAATAATGTTGATAACACACCGATGTTTTAGTTGTTGCTAAGTAGTGCTTACACTAGTCAAGGACTTTTCAGCTTTCCATGCTCTACCGACTGAGAAGGCTGGAGGTGCACAAGAAGCTGGGAGGGGG
>NW_008794089.1:3524016-3533171 GCF_000699145.1 Aptenodytes forsteri
GAGTGAGTGAACGGCTGTGTGGTGTTTAGCTGCCTGCCGGGTTGAACCACAACAGTGTTTTTTCCTGCAGGTTCTCATTTTAACTTTTCAAAAACTAGTTTTTAATATGCCGTGTCCCATATTAATTAAGGTGGAAATTTTTTTTCTTCTTTATAGGGCAGGAAATAGTTTTCCCAAATCCTTCTAGTTATTTCTGTATTAGTGGAAGCATGCTTGAGAATTTTTATTTGCTCTCAACCTATATGCAACTCTCTTGCCTGTCTGTCATTCATCTTCTCTTCCTTTAGCTGCTTTTTTTACTTACATTTCTAGATGCCTTGAAGTGCGTGGTCATGAGCATACCTGTGATAATTACAGCTTACATTATGTCTAAAAACTGATTTTTCTAGACAGAGCCTATGTTTATATAGCATTAGCATGTACAGGCCTCAGTGGAAAGCACAGCCTATTTGTGATGTGCTCTGGAGTGCACAGTAACATACTGTGCTTGCCTTCAAACATTTAACTGAAGCCTATGATCTTAAAAAAGATGCAACTTGCATAATTACAGAATTGATTTCAAAGGACTGCTTGTGGTAGAAAGACTTAGGTAAACACCAAATTCTTTGTAGTGTCCGGGGTGAACAAAGAATATATACAAGGGAAGGGAGAAGGGAATAAAGAAAAAAAAACTAATTACAGAGATCTAAAGCTGGCATAATACATATTCACAATGTAAGCTCTGCTGATGGATGTAGGAAGGGCATGTAGATAGATACTCTGCTAGGAGCTATACTAAGGAGAGTTGCTACAGGAGCCCAAGTTGAACACGTGTTTGGAAGACAGGTACTAAATATTGGCAGTGAAGTCATGTTGACTAATCCCTATTCAGTTTTTGGCATGTGATACATTTCTTGGGGAATAAATGTTTGCCAATCAGACACTCAGAACCAGTCTAATTGGAGGAAATTGTGCAAATTTGGTAGACAGCCCATAGCTTTGCAAGTGAAGAGAGGTTTCCATTCCCCCTCTCAGACTGACTGAGACCATGTTATCCAGAACATAAAATACACTTAAAAGTAGAACTTGCTCTATACCAGCAAGGAATCTTCTATGGAAGCCTACAACAAAAAAGGGTTTTATATACATGGCAGTCAATGACATGAACTCCAGTATTACTGGGTTTTATTTTGTCATTTGAAGCTGATGACAAATAATAATATTTGCAGTTGAAAAAGCCACAGTGAAGAGAAAATGTGCTTTACATTTTGCTGCACAGTATAAACAAAGTTATGGCTATTTTAAAAAATGTAGATATGAATGTATAGAGAGAAAATGGTTGAAACATTAATTGTACAGATTCCTTAAGTGGAATAACATCTGCATATTTAGAAGATTATTAATACTGATTTACTCAGCAATTTAAAAACCTAACAAGAAATATGTCTCTATTCATATCCTTTTTCTTTAGTGAGATGCAACAGCTGTCCACCTTTCAAGTTGCCCATGTGGATATGTGTCCATGTCCTTTTTATAAGTGCTTTGCAGTGTCAAAGCCAAAGCTTAACAATAAACAGCAGCTCTACCTGTATTTGCAAGTATTTGTTGAAGAGGTTATCTCAAATAATTAACATGCTTTGAAAAGTAAGTTTTCTTACATAAAGAAAGGTGACCAGATACATGAGTTTATTCACAAAAGTCACTGTGAATAGTGTACAGCCTTTGAAAGCTTTCTTATGTGATCATATGGATTCTTAAGCAGAGTAAAAGAGTGTATTAGTAGTTACTGTAAGAAATTCCCATATAATAAAAACTGAGCTAACTTGCATAGTGTAATGTAAATAAATCCCAGTATAATACAATATTTAGTTTCAATAAATTTGCAAGAGTACTCAAAATGTGTTGAATTGAAATTTCCACATTAAAAAAATTATTATTAATACATTGAATTATAATGACATATTTATATGAGTACACACGCACGCGTGTGTGTGTATATGCAGGCTTAAATTTTCCCTGGAATGAAAACACTGAAAACAGGAATCATGTCAATTTAAAAAATAGTATTTCAGCTTTGGTTTTCATATTCCATAAGCTACAAATTGTGAAAAGAAACTTCATTAGAAATAAGAAAGTTGACTTTGAAAATTAATTTAAATGCTTCATCTTGATTAGTATCTTGAATGCTTTGCTGAAACTGATGCATTATTCCCTTCCCACATTAGTACCTGAAATGGCACTTTACAATGAAAAACTCTCAGATTTAACCAAAACTGGCTAATCCTATATTAGGCCAGGTTAGTTGAAGGAGAAGTATAATGGTGAATGAAGAATATAGTCATCAAGTAAGAGTTCCTGCAGATATGAGTAGCATCTCAATATAATGTGCCAAATTAGCTTTCAGCTGTTTTAATCTGTATTCTCTACAGCACAATGCCCTGTGGTGTTGCATATAGTTGTTGCAAAAATGCTATCCTAGCATACCTGAGGTTAAACTCCGGCTGACCTGATGTGGATTATTGGATGAAGCTGCCAAATGGGTCTTATATTTAGCTGGCACTTGGATGCCTTTGTTTGAGGGGAAAAAATAAATCTAGCATCTGGCCTGCATAAACAGACACCTGCCCTTGTAAATGACTATGCATCTGTGATTTTTGGAAGAATAGGAAAAAAACCATGAAAACTCTGGGAGCTGAAGGGGGGCAGTATTAAATTTCTCCCTTGACTCAGATACAAGAATGTGGGCATGTCCATTTCAGTGGGAGGGTCCAGTGCAAAAGCTGAATATGAGCTCAGGTTCTGAGTATAGAACTGATTTAGATCTGATTTAGATCTGATGTCTTAGTACGTGTTCATTTATGGTCTGGACTAAAACTGTTATCATGCTTTGGCAAAATAATGCAACTGCAGTTATTACATTGGAGGACCATAGAATAAACATGGCTGGGAAGAAGATAAGTATCTAGAAATGAAGGTGTTCATTTTGCTTTTAGTTTGCAAATCAGTCCCAGTGAGGGACTGATGCTGCATGGGATATTAACTTGCTGATGGGCAGTGATTTAATGCAGTACCACAAGTTTATTACATCTGCTAATATTAAGTATCTTGAATAAGTTGAATGTACAAGATAATGTACTTAGGAAGGAATGGTATGATTGTTCTTGCAAAATGCCAGATTCGAGATAAATACAGGCCTTTCACCTAAGTGTTAACTAAGGTCTTATAGTGTTTTTACATAAATCATTTCTTATTTAATCATGTAAATGAAAGATGAAAAGAGACTGAATCAAGAAAGACCTAGCAGAAGTAGAGTGGATTAGATGGAAGGTGCCAGAATGGTAAATGACACAGAGATAGCTTTGTGGGAAGAGAGATTGAACTAAACAGTTATCATATTTTGAGAGAGAAGACAACTAGAAGGCTTATGAGATGCAAAATAATGGACTATGCTGACAAGATAAATGGTGCCTCCTATTTACTACTTATCACATAAGAACAAGGAAATAATAATGGAAATTGAAAGGCAATACATTTTAAAACTGAGGAAAGGAACTAATCATCCAACATATGAGATTTATGGAGCTTACTGTCCCAAGGTAGCACTGAAACTAAGAGCCCAGCAGATTTTTTTTAAATCTGTTGAATGAGTGGAAATGTGGTATTAAATGCAAGAAAAGGAGCTGTTGGAAGAATTTCTCCTTTCAGTTGCTGGGAAATTGAAAGGCAATACATTTTAAAACTGAGGAAAGGAACTAATCATCCAACATATGAGATTTATGGAGCTTACTGTCCCAAGGTAGCACTGAAACTAAGAGCCCAGCAGATTTTTTTTAAATCTGTTGAATGAGTGGAAATGTGGTATTAAATGCAAGAAAAGGAGCTGTTGGAAGAATTTCTCCTTTCAGTTGCTGTTCAGCAACGAGATTCTCCCATATTATTCAGAACCGTTCGATATTAGCCACCATTTGACATTGAATGCTTTACGTGTATGATAAGTATGAAAACCTATAAACTCATAGTTTACCTAAGTGAGCCCAAAAATAGCACTTGTAAAAATCCCTTTAAGATTTTTTTAGCAGGAAACATATTCTTTGCAAAATGCAAATATCTAGAAAAAGTCTGAGCTCTGTTCCATTAACTTCTATAAAAGGAAACAATCTTATTCATGAGTGGTGTCTACAGGTGTCTTGCTTAGGGGGAAGGGTTACTGGTGTTCTGTTCAGGAAACAGCCAAATGTGTTCACGGTGACTGACTAAATAATCCCCGAGGATAACAATTCTGACATGATGATGAGGAAAAAAATACCATAAGTATATGTTGGCACAGTTAATTTATCCAGGGTATGTGGAGTTAAAAAGGCACATGTATTCTTCAGGTATTTTGGAGCAAGTTTGCTCTGACATTATCAAGTGATCTTTCTCCTTGTAGTGGCTGAGCTGCATATATACGGAATTAATAATTCATCTCTGCCACAAGGACAGCAAGTAGTTTTCCTCAATTACAATCTACATGGCTAAGATATTAATAAGCACTTCAAAGCTGCTTATGTTTTTTTTGTTGCCTTTTTATCGTTTTGTTTTGTTTTGCTTTTTTAAGCAATGTCACTTATGGCAGGTTGAGTCAACCAAGTCTAACGTGATTTGATCTGCTGAAGTAATTATGCAACCCTATAGGCCTAAGTAGAATCAATTATCTGTCAAAACACAGTGTATCATTAACAATATTAATGGTTAGTGGTCACCAGGCTCTGCTGTGCACATCTGTCTGGATGTGCGTCACAGGCAGCATCACTATCAACAAGCTAAAGGGGGCTAGGTCAGGGCATATGATTGCCCATACTGTTTAATCATTAGCATGGTCATAGGCACAGGCCACCTAGCACTCCCAACAAGCAGACTGGATGCCACCAAACTATTCTGAAGACTAAGGTATTTCAGGTGTGTAGACACCAGCCGTGCTGTGCAGTGGCCTCAATGCAAGAGAATAGCCCCTGGCAAATTTTCTTTCCTAGTATAGGCAGAGTCACAACTTCTAAGTGCTAAGAGAGAGAATAATATCCTGCCTATATGCTAATGTGGATATTTTAAATTGCCTTTGGGTAAGGGAGAAGTAAGTTTAGTAGGAGAGAAAATGTAGGTCCAGTGACTAAGATGATGATAGCCTGAAGTTGTAGGTGATTTTGAAATCTGTTTACAGGCTGTGCCACATATAGGGCTTCTGTTTTGTGAAGGTCACACTGTTTATCTTATTCAGTATCTATAAAATGAAGCTGCTGATTACTTAAGTCTTAGAGGAGTTTCAAGGACTGGTATATATATAAAAGACTGAAATGGTGATGACGATGATAACTCTTTTCTCATCTTTTCAGAAACCGGGTTTTTTTGGTTACACAATGATAGACTTTGTAGGTTGTTATATGCATGCATTGCCAAAACACCTACATCTAAGAGTAAATATAAATGCATTGTGACTTATTTGTCCGTGCTTTCTCCCACAGAATTGTTTCTGTTTAATAATAATTGGTGTGTGGGAGAAAAATCTTATTACAGTACTTCTCCATTGAAATTGCTTGCCAGATACTGAGGAGGAGAAGGCTATAACATGAGCTGTTCAGAGGTCATCCATCGAAGTAGTCTAGCATAAATCTGTTTTATTTTCTTTGTTGTCTGTTTCTGCATCATTTAAGTACAGTGGAGTTAATCTATTAGACCTTTGGGCTTGTCTTCTTTTCTAAAATCACTAGGGTATTTAAAAGCCTGACTTGCAAGAGAAGGAGCAGAGGTGTAGATTGTTCCTCCTCTACAGTATTTCTTCATCCATTTTCAATATGCCTTTCAGTTATCTATATGTTTTTTTTATTTTCAATTTCAGTAGTGCACATTATTTTGCTTTTCGTGGTTCTTTTTAGAAACACTCTGTGGGGAGTTGTTCTGCATCTATACCCTTTTGTAAGGAAAAAAATATTCTCCATATCTTCACCCATCACATGCACCACAAATTATTACCTGGGAAGTTGATCCCATTATATCAGTCACAGAAGTCATTGTAAAAACTTTATCTGTGTAAAAGAAATGCAGTTGTCCTGAACATTGTGCAATTACAGATCAGAGAGTTCTTGAGCTCCCTTTTGGGGAAGAAAAGAAAGAAGGAAAGAAAAAGTGTTGCTATTTGAACTTGTAAAAGAATGCAGTTGTCCTGAACATTGTGCAATTACAGATCAGAGAGTTCTTGAGCTCCCTTTTGGGGAAGAAAAGAAAGAAGGAAAGAAAAAGTGTTGCTATTTGAACTAACAAGGAGAAAGGATCAAAAGCAATCGCGGCAGTGAGATTTCTTAACAGTGTGAAAGGTAATACTATGTATGGCTCTAAGGATAGTAGGCTAAAGCACCTTCATTTGAATTTGTTACTCTAAGAACCTCTTTAGTACAGATAAAACTGGAAGAACCTCGGGATCTGAATGTTATAAAAACTCATTGGAGACTTCCATACTTCCTAGAGACTGCTTCTTTTTCTTTTCGTTGTGTGCATGTTTTATAGTTGCTCCAGTCAAAAAGGTATAAAAAATAAAATTTATATAGTATCATATTCTATACACAATTGTGTATCCACTGCTTGCATGTCAAAATGTTATACAATGAACAAAATGGTGCAGATTCAGACCTGTGAAAGACTCCAAGAAAACAATTAACTGCAACTTGGAGAGATGATGAGATTTTGTCAACTTAAATCTAAGTAGGGGTTGTGGGATATACTGCATGGTTTACTGAAGGAAAAGGTGCTGTGTCAATGGACTAACTTTGCTATCTCATTTTCAATTTTTTTTTGGGGGGGGAGAAAAATGAATTCTTTCAAATGTACTAATTGCTGCATCATATTAGGTGCTATAAGCAACACTGTAATCTGTCTGCCACGGAGCAACAGTTACAAATAACTGCTTAAAGAAAAATTAATTGAGACATAGATATTCTTGGGCATATATGATTGCTTTGGAGATCTTTGATTACTTGTTAAAAATGGTAGAAACAAAAACAGTTGCCCAGAAATTCCCTCATTGTTTGGATGTTCTGTAAGTAGGAGAATTTCCGATACAAAACTATATGTAAAAAAGCTGAATAGGTGTTTCAAGCTAAATATGTGGTTCTATGTACACATGAAAATACAGTTATGAAATACATTACCATTAAGGTCTTGAGCAGTGGTTAGAATGATTAAATGCACTATTTCTGTGAACTATTCTATCCTTTAGAATAGGACACCCATCTGATGAGCAAACTGTAACCTCTGGAACTTTAAACACTCAGATTCCATAAAACAGATTTATGTTTCCGGGGAGAAACTTTAGGTAAAGGCCTTGTTTTCAAGCCTGATAGCATCGAAACATGAAGAAGACATCATCTGATATCAGATAGCCTCTCAGGTTTCATAGCTCCGATGACAACTAGATTTTTCTGCACTCCGGTTGTGTTATGATGATAAAGGCGTGAGGAAGATCTGATTTTTGTGACACTTCTGAGCTGTTACGCAGTGTTTAGGACCAGATTCACAACAGCATAAAAAGTGTGAATCTGAATAAAATGGGAGACTCTTCAATGCCTCTGTGATTTTAAGACTTAAAAGGCAGGGCAAGAAGTTGTAAGTTAGAAGGACTGCTGTGCTAGGCCATAATTCAGAAACACAGCAGATTGAGCACAGTAGAGCGGCAGCTCACCTGGAACCCGAGTCACTTGTGTTTCCTCCTCATAACAAATTTCTGTGTGCAGAAGAGACTGTATTTCCAAATGTACAAATTGAGGAAGAAGTACAGTGGGTTTAGTTGGTTCTTGTAAAAGAAAAGATTTATTTGCATGTATCTGGAAAACATAAAAAGCAGTCCTGCTTCCCTCAGTCAGGAAACCTAAGGTAGCTCACCTGGAACCTGAGTCACTTGTGTTTCCTCCTCATAACAAATTTCTGTGTGCAGAAGAGACTGTATTTCCAAATGTACAAATTGAGGAAGAAGTACAGTGGGTTTAGTTGGTTCTTGTAAAAGAAAAGATTTATTTGCATGTATCTGGAAAACATAAAAAGCAGTCCTGCTTCCCTCAGTCAGGAAACCTAAGGCTGCAGTGTGTATTACTGAAGTTTAGCACCGAGCACCAGGTATGAAGTTTTAAGAAACACATTATGTAAAATATCAAGTGCATTTGTAGGCATGAGGAAAGTTAAGTTGCATATTCTAGTGTTATAAACAACCACGGCTGTTTGGCTTCATTAATATATTGCCAGTAGAAAATAGGTCAATATACATTTGCTTTTTGTTCTCCGAGCCAGCTGTCAGACTAACGGATGTGTATACATCATGGTGGGTGTTCGTCATAGGCTTAATTTCCCAATAGCTTATTGGTAAAACAAGTTAGGTGAAAATAGTTTGAAATGGTGAAATACTATAACTTGCTTTAATTTAGGATTTAGTGGAATATATGTCTCTGATGTAGACAATTGCAATTTTTACTCAAGTCTGTGAGGTAAGCTGCTTTTTCAGCCAGCTCTAAAATAAACCCGTAATGTCATGGGAATGGTATGGCTAGACAGTGTGATTTATGTCAGGACAGAAATTTAATTCAAATATCTCTTCATCTTACTTTTCTAACACTGTTGGCTTATAACTTGAGTTTACAACCATGTTTTTTTCTTTCCTGTTATATTTCATGTTTTCAATGATTGCGGTATTTCACAACGAATATATTTGTGATCTGTCTTTGGGACTTTGTTGCTAACTCCTGTTTTTGACCAACTCATGCTAAGCTGCTGAACTTGGCCCAGGGATTTAATGGGAGCTGTTTCCCTGTACACATCCTCATTGCATGATTTCTCACATACCTTACTCTCTGAGAATATTAATAATATAACAGTGCTTTTGTGAGAACATGCTGAGACTTGGAGTTTAAAGGTAGGGGAAAACAGATACTTTCTATGGGTAATCTTGATTCCATATGTGTTAAGTATGTAAAATACATTAATTTAGATATAGGAAAGAATTACACAAATGCTTAACTGGGATGCCAAAAATAAATACATTAATATTAGAATAATGTCTTGACTTTTCATCATCTTTACCAAACCTTTGTCTTCAGAGTATAAGCATGCTTACATAAGTAGATGAAAGAAAGGGACAGTTACAGTTGTTCATCTTCAAA
>NW_008794089.1:3533312-3565770 GCF_000699145.1 Aptenodytes forsteri
GTTTTTTTTTTCTCCTCCAAGCTCACTTAAAAATAACTCCGCTGGTATTATACAAACTATTTAAAAATAACTTAAAAATTCATTAATAGAATATAGTATTTATTCTGTATTGTAGCTTGAAAGTAGAATTTTTAACATCTGGGTATTAATGCATTTTTTCATTCCAAAGCCATAAATGCAGCAGCATAAAAATTTGAAGTGTACAGAAAACAATATACACACATGATATAAAAATGCGAAGCCTAAATATTTCTCAGTTTCTCCTGCAGCTCAAGGGAAAACACTTCCTGAAGAAGTTTCAGTTCCTCAGCTTTTCATTAGCGAATTATCCACTAATAAATAGATGCTTTTTTATTTACATACTTTTAAATCACTGTAAGATATATCAAAGCTTGTGTTAATGCATGATAACACACACCACATGTTGAAGGCACAGGGCTTCACCTTCTCTCTGACAACACTCACAAAGCATATGTTATCTCTCACTAGCACTTGCCTTGTTGTCTCTCACTGCTAAACTGAATCACACAATCAACTGCACATCACATGTGAGAGCCCCTTGGGCTTCAGCCAGTCCTTTTTCAACAGTTGGTGCTAGTTGTGAGGAAGCAGTCTATTAACTTAATAACCCAACATTATATTAAAGGAATTCTTTAGGAATGAAATAGAATTGTGAGCAAGTTCTATTACATTCAAATATGCAATATTTAAGATTGTGACTAAAACAAACCAATGAAATCTGTAAAATATGAAGCTAAGGCTAGGGTTTCATCTTTAACATGCTTTATGTGCAGACAGGGTAGAGCTGATAGAAATGTCACATTACTGTCTTCTGGGATGGCTGAGAAGCCCTGGCACAGCGGGGAGAGCTCTCCAGCCTGCAGATACAGTTTTTCTTTCTGTGAGGCTTCAGGCATACAGCTATCTACCTTCCAGCCAGCCTGCAGGCCTGATTTGGATTCCTCCATGCTTCCCCCTCAAGTATGATCATGGTGAGGATGCTCTATTTCTTTTAGGTGAAAATATTGGAAGAACAGCAGAGAAAATGGAGAGAATGAGATTGGTTGGTTGTGAGGGATATTTAGGCACCAGCCACTTAACAGCTCTGAAGGAGGGACAAATCAGATAGCTAGAAGCCTCTATTAAACCCCTTTGGCATACGAAAATAAGCAAAATGTATGATTCATTCTTAAAGATTTTGTTCATACATGTACTGTTTTCATAAATGTTTTTTAAGTAACTCAGGAAGTATTCAAGCCCCAAAAGAGGAGGGTAATGAAGCAGCTTGTTTTCTCCTTCAGAAATTAAATGGAACAGGTCTTGTAGCACTTTTCTTTTTTAATGAGATCTCAGAATTGCAATTATTAAACAGAATTAAAAATAAACAAAAGAGGAAAGCCCATAACTGGGCACAGCTGAATTAGTTTAGCAAAACTCAGTGCAGAAGTCCTCTGGTTTCAGATTACATCTTATTCAAACCACCAAACTTTATGTAAAAATTCCTGTTACAACTCATATTGGACAATTGCCATTCCCAATTAAGTCTGGAATAACACAACAAATATGCTTTTTCAAACTAGCTTAATAGTGGGTATAAAACTGACACACAAGAACAAATTCTTAATGCAAGTCTGGATTTGAACACAGAACCATTTCTAGTGGTTGTAGAGAGCCTAAGTTGTGCAATCACTGGCAAAACTTAGTGGTAGTAGTGAGTCTCAAAGCACGCGGTTTTCTCTTTCTTCTGCTTCTCTCTGAAGCAGTCCATATGAGTTATACAACATTAATACTGATGTAAGACTCCTGCAACCAGTGATTGAAAACCTTACAGGTATTCTATAAGCTTAGAGAAGGATGCATGAAAGGCAGCAGGAACCTCCTTCTTCTGCAATCCTGAAACATCTAGTACCGGACCAATATTGCAATGGCCAAAACAAAAAAAAAATTAATCTGGCTAGAATCACATATGAAACCAACAGTTTAGTTTCAGTATCCCATCTGGAATATGCAAAGGAGACAAGTATAAATAATTTTCCTTAACTCTCAATTTCACAAATCCTGTAGTATAAGAAAGATTTTATATATGTACATAATCATTTTGAAGTTGAAACAAACTTACATGTATAACTTTTGTAGGAGCAGGGTCATAAGATTTCATGGGAGAGAGACTGGTTTTATCCTTTTCTTTAGGCTAAAAAATACAAACATTTTTCCCAAGGTTTATTTTGTGCTACACAACTGGGAACTGGTTTAAGTGCTTAAATAGCAGTCCATTGCACCATAGCACCAAGTGCAGCAGGGTTTCTGGTCCATACGGGGCTGACAAATAGGGCATAGAACTCATAGTAGACCCACATGTTTCTAGAGAGCCAGCTGGAGCTAAAAGTATCCGAAATGGTAGAGGGCACAGTCTCTGGGCCACTGAATTCCCAAAATCAATCTTCACAGAGATTGTCAGATACACAGAACTACCTAAAAAAAGATGGATGTTCAGTCTTGTTCTTATTTTTAAACATCTATTCAAAATGAATTTTCTTAGATTTTTGAAATGTGCAGTATTGTCACAAAGATTTTATAATTTACCTTAAGAACAGATATATACCTTTGCAACTCAAACTACTGTTAATGCAATCTTTAAAATATTAACTATTTGGTACTTCATTGTCTGCTTACAGCTATTTTCTGTGTCAGGTTTTCATCCATGACAATCATTCACCTGTTTCCTGCTAAAAACAACATCAAGAATGTGTATAGTTACTGAATGTTATTGCAGGTTTAGTTTAGTTTAGTTCAGTTGTACATATCCAAAATAAACATTTCCCTGTACAAACAGATTTCCACCTACAGAGTACTAGAGAAGTTTTTCATCTGTTAAGCCTGAAGCAAATGTTTGAACTAAAAGGTCTATCTTGAATTTTCCAAACAGTTTTGTTTTCAGATATGGAAACAAAGCTATCTTCATAATAATAAGAAAGCCAAAGAGTGTGTATGAGCAGAGGTTGGAAGAGAACCTGGTCTCTGTAAAATGACCTTATCAGATCTTTTGCACATTTGTCAAAGTATTATTATTATTATCTATAAATGTCAATATTGCCTGCTCTTCAATCGTATCAGTCACCTTCTGTGCAAACAGGGTTGTTTATCACGTTGCTATTTTATTTCTAAAGGACTGTTGTATATATTTTTCCCAGGAAGTATAACTATCACAGACATTGAAATCATGAGGTTTAAATGTATTCCCTGGAGATGAGCTCATTTTCACACTTGAAGAACTAGTGTATTTTGGCCAATCTAACCACCTTCCTGGACAATTAACTTTCTTGTCTAGGCTACCTGGGTAACAACATTTATGGAAGGAAAAAAAAAAATCTTAAGTCTTAACCACTTTTGCAAGCATTAAGTTGACATCAGATTAAATGATCAGAACATAATTTAGGACATGAGTGACCCCCTTTTGTAATGATAACCTCCTCTATATAAGCCTTTAAGTGACAAGAAAAACAAATGAACCACTCAGATTGGTGTAATGGCCCTTGTAAAGAAGAAAGTGAGCCCAAAAACCTGGGACCTCATACTTCTTTGCTCAGACATGTCTGAACATCCTTCAGGCAGCCAGCTCTGAGACAGAAGAAAGTGGAGGCTTCATTAGAGTTTATTTAATTTCCATTTATCATCTGGCCTGATGGAGGTGGGGACCAGTGATGATGGGCTGCTAAATCTTTGAAAATATGTCATCTTACCACTTCTACCTTGAAAGAGAAGACTATCTCACAGCATTTCCCCACTCTGTCTCCTGGGGTGAAAGATCTATAGGACTATTGCTGAAGTTGCAAGTGGAAAAGGCAGAAGGAATGGCAGGGATTGCCAGGGGAAGGCTCTTCCTCTTCCAGAGGTTTCTTCTTCCTGTTGTCCAGCTGAAAGGAGAGTGGGTTGCCCAGCAACTCATTTTAACTGATCCCTCTTCCTCAATACATTAAGCATTCGGTTAAGCACCATGACTCTACTAGTTTCTTTGATTTCCTGATCGGTTCTCTCACTTGTAGCATGCAAACCATATACAGTTCAGGTACACTGAACTCACCAGTTGTATATTTTAGCATCAGACAGGGACTCTCACTGGGGCCAAAGGGACAGTAAACAATTGTAACATTTATGGTTTAATGAATAGTCTGGCCTAGCATATAGAAGTCTATTGGGCCTGCTTCCAGAAGGAACAGGATCTATGAAATGATGGACATTATTCCCACAAGATAACAATAGGATTTTAGAATTGGAACGATTTGGGTTGGAAGGGACCTCTGGAGGTCACATAGTCCAAACTCCCACTCAACACAGGAACAACTTCAAAGTTAGATTATTTTGCTCAGGGTTGCGTGTCCAATTGAGGTTTGAAAATCTCCAAGGATGGAGTTTCCACAACCTCTCTGAGCAACTTGTTCCAGTGTTGCACCTCTCTCATTATTACTTTTTTTTTTCTTATTTCCAAGCAGAATTTCCCCTGCTGCAACTTCTGACTGTTACTACTAAAGCTTTCATTGTACACCTCTGAGAAGCATCTGCTTCTGTCTTCTCCGTTAACCACTCTTTAGGTAATTGAAGGCTGCAATTAGATCTCTCCCTCAGCCTTCTCCAGGCTAAACAAAACCAGTTAATTCTCTTTGTGACTGTTCAACTACCATATGCTCCAGCCCCTAACCATTTTAGTTACGCTCCACTGGACTCTGCAGTTTGTTGATATGCTAGGAGACCTAAATTTGGATAAAGGGTTCCAGATGCAGCCTCACAAATGCCAAATAAAGGGAAATAATAACCCTCCATCATACTACTTACTGTGCTTTTGCTAATGCAGTCCAGTATGTGGTTAGTCTTTATCACTTGGAAGGGCACACTGCCGACCCATGTTCAGCCTAGGACCCCCCAGATCCTCTTCTGCATAGGTGCTACCCACCCAACCAGTCTACAGTCTATACCAAGTCATGAATTTATTCCATCACAGGTGCAGAAGTTTGCATTTACATTTGTCAGACTTCATGAGGTTCATGCTTTTTTCCATTTTTCCCAGTTTATTGTGATCACGCTGAATGGCAGCCCAAACCCTCCAGCATATGAACCCTCAGTTTAGTGTCATCCACAAACTTGCTGAGGTTCCAAGTCTCCTGTTGTCCAGGTCACTGATGAAGATCTTAAATATTGTCAAGCACTATTGACTCCTGAAGAACAGTATTTATAATCAGACTTTGAACCACTGTCTATCATGTCCCTGCTCATTGCAGGGGGGGTTGGACTAGATGACCTTTAAAGGTCCCTTCCAACCCAAACTATTCTATGATTCTATGATTCTTTGAGCTCAGTGGTCCAGTCAGTGGTACCACCCACTCTGTAGCCCATCCAAATAGTACATGTCACCTCAGTTTGGCTACTAGGATACTATGGGAGATTGTGTTGAAAACTGCCGAAGTCAAGCAAAGTATGTGTAGCAAACTACATCCACTGCTCTCCCCTGTGCACAGAGCCAGTCATTTTAAGACACCTGGTGTTTGAAGATCTTGGTATTGATAACAGCTGGATTTTTAACACTGGGGTAGCAGGAATGGAGAGTATAATTAGTTCTTTGTTTTGGCTGAGAAGAACGTGCCATATTGTTGAGATTGTCCCAGAATTCCCCTGTTCAAGCTGCATTTAAAAATATCAAGTATATTAAAGTCTGGAACTTAAAACTCATCCTTGTACATTTGCTTGGTCACCTGCATATCTAGATGGAACAAGAGTGTGCTAGAAAAAAGGGGGTCGGCGCAAAACCAATCACACCGTCTCACCATGAAAAATTCAGTGGAACTTCAGGAATTTTAGAAAAAAGTACATTTCTTTTTTCAGCAAACTCTTTGATGCTTCTCCTGGAGAGTACTTGAAACTGTAATTACCACACCCTGAATCTTTTTAATTTATGCTGATATTAAAGATGGAAGTGTCAAGAAACAAAGAAGGGATTAGGGAGTCATGGCCCTACAAGAACATGACGGAGAAAAGTATTTCATTTTATTAAAAAAGATATGCAACAAGGATCCTTTCAAGTGTTCCTCGTCATCAAAGAAAAGTCAAAAGCCTATAACACAGTGAAATGACATAGAGGATTTTTTTTTTCCTGGTTTAAAAATCCTTTAGAGTGCTGCGAGGCTCCTTACAATTAAGACCTATTTTCCTTTCCACCACCATCTTGAAGTTATTTTGCTTAGTTTTGCCCTCTGCAATGCTTTTTTTTCTGTCAGATATTTATGTTACTATGCTATATAAGAAGTGCTTGGGCTTGTGGAAAATATGTCAAATTGTTTAATGGAGCAAAAACCATTCTGCTATTTCAAAAATGCCATGAATATGCCATGCTCAGTCTTCCAGCTACAGAGTGAATCGCAATTAAAGACAAAATCTATTTAACTGTGTCGTTATTTTAAAGTTGTGCATATACACACTAATGAACATGCAGAGTCAGTAAGTCCATAGTTTATGAGAACATTCTAGAGAGGTTGCACTGTGATGACCTATTATGTGGATTAATTGTACTGTTCATAGTTATACTTTGGCTATCCGGCCTACTTTATACTGTGCTTATTTTCCAGTCCTTCTATCACTACAGGGCTCCTGACAGCTCACCTCCTGTTTGCCAAATCCAGAACCTGAAAATCAGGAAAATTCCTATTCATTTCAGAACTTTACTCTATAAAATAATCTCATGCTCTTTTTGGCTTCCCTTTCTTTCAAAGAACTCTTGCTCATTTAATTCCATTTTATAATTTTAAAATACCTATTTGCTTGTTTCCCTGGTAAGTGGCTAACAGGCTAAAACTCCCACAGCCTGCTGTGCTTGCGAGTTACTTAAAGTTCTCAAGCCTTCCAGAAATCAGCACTCATAGGATTTTGAGTTGGCTGGCTATTTCTTCTCCTTTCCCTTGAAGTGGTGATACTAGGATGTCTACTGGAATAGAGTTGAAGCACGTGATGACACCAGCTGTTGGCAAGGAGAAGGAGCAATAAAATCCTTAAACAGACATTTGGCTATTTTTCCAAAATTTAAGCAGCATTTGAAAGGATGTCCTCTTCAGAAAAATTGAGATGTTTTCAGTAACAGAGGTACAGTAACAGAGATTTTATGACCAATCATGAGCTTTTTGGTTAAAAACATAGTATATTTACAGAATATAGATGAACAGCATAAATTTCCACAAGCCAAGTTCTTCATATTATTTTTTGTTATTATAACATACTGAAATAATCTACTATTAAATTTAAGATATCTTACAAAGTTCATGGAGCTGCGGCAAAATATAAACAAAGTTTAGAAACTCTGGACTTAATATTAATGATCTCCCGAGTTCCTTGGCACTGGGAGCTATTTATATTGTAAGAAATAGAGCTGCTTTGATTAATCTGGAGTTGTGGACTTCAGCAAAACAATGGTTATCACATGGTTTTATTACTAATGCACAAACTGATTTTCAAATGAAAGATTGTCCATGAAGTAATGTTATAAGCAGATATGTAATGCAAATTCTGCAAAGGTGTAGTCAGCGTTGCAATGACCAAAACAATGCACATGGATGAAGGAACAGGAGAATATGATCTCTAAATTTTTACATGCTATATAACCCTTTACTTCAAGGGCTTTTGAGTAAGCATCTGCCCTTGGATACAGGCAGGAATGGCAATTGTGAGTACATTTGTTATTTAAAGCTTCAAAACAATTTGCTGAATGAAATGTATTTCATCTTTAGGGTTATTTGTTAAATATTACATGTCTCAGCAGAAGTGTTGATACGAGGCAGTACTCCCTGTATGAGAATTTCCTTCCAATGGTTTCCTCCAGATTGGTATATTAAATCCATCAGTTTGTACCTAATGTGCTCTGTGTATGTGTAGCATGCTACTGTAGTGCATGCATACTATTACAGAGATGTGTTCATTTCCAGTCTCTCTACAGTGTCGGCTTAAATTGGTAATTTTATTTTCAAGCTCACTATTCCTATACTGTATCTCAGCCCCTGTGAGCCAGCTGTGTGTGTGTTTTTCTTTGGGTGGCATGCAGGGTTTTTAGTAAACTGTGCAACCTTTGGTTTTGGGCAATGTAGACAATGCAAAGATTAAACATTGAAAACTTCTTAACTAATTTTCATGTGTTTTACCTACTTTCATGGTGGGAGACAGTTTTTGACCTTGAAAGATAATTGCACAAATTCACTTCTATTAAGATCCCTCCCCACCCTCCCAATAATTTAATAAGTATAGGAGCCCAATAAATAAAGCGTGTAATGTCAGTCTTATGAAAGTTTAATCATTGGTCATTACAGTAGAACAAAGTAATTTAATAATTGCTCTGTGAAGTACCATTAGTGCATGTTAACTAACTGATGTTGGATGCTAGGCATCTGAGGAAATGTGTAATATCTCTCCAGAGCCCAACAGTCACTGTCTCTGTACTGCAAATGGCGTGCCTCCAAAGAAAGTATCTCTACCTCAGAGTCTAATGTAGAGGTGCCAGCTCAATCGAGGAAAAGCAAGAGGTTTGGTTTCCTGGACAGCGGGACTTTGGTTAGCTTTACAAATAACCTAGCAGCAGGTATATACTATAAGCTCCTGGAGCAGAGCCATGCTTGTGTTCTGGGTTTGTGTAATGCTCAGCACAAAGAATATTTCTTTCCTGTCCCTGATGTATTGCAAAATGTAGTGATATCCTCTCTCATGCTATGTTGTCTTAGACTATAGACAGTGTGACGGGCTGCCCATTCCTTTGATCACTCAGTAGTCTGGTAGTCACCTGGTTGCATCCCCCAGAAGCAGGCACGGTACTGCAGACGTAACTCAGGGGGGGTCTTTATTAATAGTTTAGTTGGCTGCCCTTTTCTGAGAAAGTGCAGAGCTAATCAAGAGAAACTGAAGGAGAGATCCTTCTACAGGATTCTGAAATAAGAGATCTAAGTATATCTAATGCAGTTTTTAATTCCAAAATTTTCTGCATCTGGTCTGTAAACAAACCTGTTGTTCAAATCCTTATCCTGACATTGTTGTTTCTTTTTACCTATGATTTGAAACCCCTGATTTGGAATATTTTAAGTTTGCATCTGAATCTGATTTTTAGCTATGCACAGATCAGCCTACAGACTCAGGACCTAAGACCTTAGCCATTTACTTTAGGCATATATTGAAATGTACTGACCAATTACATGTGATGGACAAAGAAATATGGTGATTGAAATATGTGCATACGTTATAACCTGTTAATTTCTATCCATAAAGAAAACTGAGTGAACAAGACCACACTGCAGAGACCAGGGAGCAAAAGTGATATACAAGCTAATAACACTTTGCAAAGCAAAAACCAGACTCATGGCAGAAACTCCCTGCACTGTGGTATATAAAAAATGTACATTTCTCTTCCCCTTGATTCTTTTTTTTTCAGCAGCCGGTAGTAGATAATTTGTCAGTCTCACTCATGAAACAGTCCTATGCAATATACTGCTGCTAGCTCCCAACTGTACTGTAAGGCCCTTGTTAGAATTTCAGAACAAGCAAATATATTTATGAAAAAAACCCACCGTTCCTACAGATGATTTTCATCATGGGGAGATTACATTAAGCATCCCAGATCTTAAAAGGACCTGTATTTTTCCCACCCTTACAGCTTACAGTGAAGTCAGAACTTAATCTTTGAGGCTTTCTCAAAAAAAACCCCAAACAAACAAACAAACAAAGGCAAAAAGATAATTAGCTTTTCTGTAAAAGAAAGAATAGGATGGATAGGATGAATGAGTATCTCTGGAAAGTAAATCTCTCTCCCCTGCTATTCATTTCTCCCAAAGCAACCCTTCCAGTAGAAAAATGTTGAATGAGGATATTTCTTCAAGAAAAACTCATGGCCACATGTTCTGCTTTGAAGAGAGGTGAATGACTATACTTTCTTGAGTAAAGTCTTTACTTTATTAATTAACTGCCCCTAATAAACATTTGAAAAGCAATAATAAAAATGCATGTGTCTCTAAGCAGTTAACACATTGCTATCCAGAAAATGATGTCTGGAGCAGTAACAGAAAAATATTTCAAAGGATTATAAAAATAATATATGGACCACATATTTTGCTTATTACTGGCTATGAAGTTGAGATTCAGAGGGCTACACTATAATATCCTTATACTGAATGTTCTCAATGGGGATGTTGGCAAAATGTGGCTAGGAAGGAGTTAATCATCTTCTTAACTGTAGAACCATTAACTGAAAAGCAACAATTAGCTGATAGGCTACAAGAGAAAGACATTTTAAGGACTGAATATGCACTGCTATTAACATTTTGATTGTCTTGATGTTTGAAGCAATTTACTGGTCCCACCATTAAAATCATAACAAAAATAATGAATACAGTAAACTCCTAGAAATTTGTTCCTTAAAAATGAGGACCAGGATAAGAATAAAGAGCACATCAACACAGTGTCAGCAACAAGTCAGAGTAATTAACAGGAGTCTCAAATTAGCATTAAAATGTGTCAAATAATCATGTAAGTTTCGTGACTGGCAGGTAAACGTCACAAGACTTTGGATGAAGTCGCTGTGTCTGTGACCAAAATGAAAAGAGCAACAGGAAATCCTGAGTGTATCTATACCCCCAGAAAGTTTCTCAGCACAGAATGGTTGCACAGGTAGTGCCTTTTAAGTTCTTCCATGAAATGATAAAATCAGGACAATTCATTGTTGAACAATAAATTAAACTCTAGGAAAAGATCTTCCATGTAACCTTCCCATTATGTGGCATAGAAAAAATAAAGGAAAACATAATACAAATACTCTGAATCTGAAAAAGACAGTAGGGAAAAAACTATCCACTTCTGACAAGGGTGCTGAAGCGCGTGGGCTTCAGTGGACCTCTGTATCAGTTTTATATCTGTATACCTATGTAAGGACAAAAAATGCTTCTTAAATGCTACAAAATTGGAACTGGTAAGCTGGCATTCACCTGGCACAGGTGTAAGTGTCAGGTGGTTTTGTAGTGCTCTGGACTTAGCAGATGAAAGGTAATAATGATTCACTGGAGGGCAATAAAATATTTCTACTAGATTTCTGTGATTTGTCAAACTTTAGAAACAAAAAGCATATTGGAAAATCTGCTGTGTAATTTTCTAACTGACCATGAGGTCTGGGCAGATTTGAATGTTGTTAAAAAGACAAAAGTTTTCTTTGTTTCTGAAATGGATGTTTAACAGCTTGGAGACTGCCCACAAGAGTTCTCGCTCAACAAAAGTTCAGGTTTCTAATTGCTTTTTTTTATCCCTTTAGTGTTTTCTTTTCTGGAATAAATATTAAATCAGTATTTCCATACTGATTCCCGCCTCCACATTAAACTAGGATTTGTTGACTTCTCTTCAGTAAAAATGTTGTGCTTCTGTTCTTGTTAGGTTCTTTTTTAAGAAACAGAACTCAAAACAGTGTCTTTACGCTGCACAGTTGTAAAATGTTCCTAGCAACTTACCTTTATTATACTTCATAAGCAGTGACTTTGTAAGCAATAGGAGAGTCCTTACACTACAGTGCAATGCTTTTTAGTCAAGCAAGTGTAAAAGAGTAATGGGAGTTACTAGCCATTACATTTTAGGGTTAAGGGATTCTTCAGTTCAATTTTTATTCTGGACGATTAATTCTACTATGAATTGTCCCTATATGTAATATAAGCAATGATAATTGTGCAGCAGATAAAATTATTATTGATCTTTGTGGATTTCTTGGCTTTCGAGTAAGGGTTAATTGCAATTTTCTACTGTATGGATTTTTTTTAAATACATAGATCAGTCAGCAGCAGCAGCAGCAATTGGGTGTTGGGGTGAAGAGAGTTTGTGAGAACACTCTCAGTTTTGTTTTTGGTCACAGCTGGCATCTTTATGGGCCAGTGTGGATGCAGCTTAGATGAGAATGTGCGCTAAAATAGCCTAAATAGTTAAGACAAACAATGCTGTAAATGTCATCTAGAATGATAACTCATCAAATGTCCTAAAAGGAAGACTATATCCTGAACTGCCTGTGTTTTGCACCTCTATGCCAACTCCATATCTCCCCTTCACACACCCTTTATTATTCCAGTTACTAGGGGAATGCGTGAAGAAAATAATGCCAAGAGAGAAATATAGGATGGGAAGCAGTATCAACTACAGGAAATTAATTGCAGATGTTTTGTTTACTCTTCCTTGCTTCCCCTTTGCATTAGCACTTGTCGTATCCATTCTTAAATGTGCTTCTAGGTATTGTTAGCAAAATGGATCCGTCACTCAGAAAGGATGGTACAGTCACATAAGGTTTAGAGCACTGGGTTTTTTTCCTTTTTATTTTCCTGAGTTTAAAGAGTGAACAGTGTCTCAGGAAAGTTTAGAAGTGTATTGCACTAGGTTATAATTAACTCAAGGTATCACTTCTTGCAGTAGGGTTTATTCTTTGAATTGCCTGGAATTTAATTTGACAAGCACTGATCTGCAGACATTGTTAAAAATCTGTGACACGGCCATTTCAAAGCTATTAGAGGCTCTGCTTCTCTTTCATTGGCGTCAACATAGCACTTTCAAAAACTCTATGATAAGTTCAAAACATTTGACAGTTGTTTATACATTTATATAATTTTGAACTCATGCAAATTTCAAAACAGGGTACAAGGCATGCGAAGTTATTCCTGTTCTTGAGGAAAATCCTGTCTACCTCTCAAATGATAGCTTTCCCCTCTCTCAGGAGAGGCTCATTAACAGACTGTATCTCCTATAGACTTGCTTTTTGGGCTATGAGTCATTCTAGCTCTGCTATGCTGCGTTCTTCCCTCCCTTGTATACAAAATGGGCATGCACTGTTAGTTTTACTGCAAAGTAATTTCTGCTGCCGCGAAAAGCTCTTAAATTCAGCTTTAGGAATTTGAAACATAGCTTTGAAGCATGCTCAGTTTCAAGTCCTACAGTCTGTCAGTGCTTCCTGGCTGCAATCTGGAATATGCAGTTTTATTATAGCAAGCATTTCTTCATCATGAATTCTTTATATAATATGTGCACAACCTACAGTTAATGGTGTGGAAATGTTTTATTGCAACTTCCTCTTTTAAGTAGATGTGTTTCTAAATTATTTTGCCTAAAGCGTCTGTTATGCCTCCTGTAACTCATTCAGCATTAAATCCCACTTTTCTTTAGACTCCGAACTGTATGAAGCGTATAAAAAGAATCTCATCTTGCTTATTGTTTCCTTATCCTACCTTTGCCAGACCTTTTGGTGAGGAATACCTTGTGGTTATGCAGTCACATTAGATGACTTAAACTCCAGCCAGGGTAAAATAATGCGCAAATAGAAGAATTAATAACACTGTAAATTGACAGTGTATTGAAATTCGATAACAGACGGGCAAAGAATTGAAAGAAAAATGTACTTAAATTACTTACAAAACAGAAAACCTTCTTTCTCCTTCAGCTAACTGTGGTCTTCTAACATGGTGGCAGGCAGAGAAGCAGATTGTGCAATTATTATGCCTTCAGTTGCATCCTGTTAAACGAAACTCCCCTTTGAGTATCCTTCATCAGAGTGTACTTTTCTTGGTGTAACATTTTACTTCTTGCAGCCAGTTTTTCCTCTGAAGTCTACCAATCTCCAGACAGTTTCAATCCTTCCCCCCCCCAAAATGTAATCTACTTACTCCTTCTCTAAGAGAAGGCTGACCGTAACTCCAAATTAATGTGTGGTTTTACTTAGAGATGCAAACATCTCTTTGTTGGGCTCGGCATCATTTCTCATACTTGAAAGGCTAACTGTGAACTCCTCATTTCAGCAAAGGGTAAACCCCTCCTCTCTCTCTGTTGGTTCACTGAAAATTTTCAGAGTGAAGTATGTCTTACCCTGGATGATCTAGTATGTAGTATATCGGTTTACATATTAACACAGTTTCTACATACAAACTCTAAAAGAGTGGAACTTATCGGTGGCTCTCGATCTCAATGGGAATGAACCATTTTGACATGAAATGAGCTTGGAATGAATAGCCTTCAGCCTCCTTTTCCCAAATATACTGTAATAGTATGAGTGAGCCAAATATATAGCCCAGCTCCCTCTAAAGTGCTTTAAACTGCAGGGGCCACACACAAATGCACGAGAAAGATCTTACACTGTAAAACTGCAAGGATTGGAAGGAGATCTTTATTTCTTTGTTAAAAACCTAATAAACATTTGAAAGTTCAGAAAAGCATTTAGGCAGTTGCAGTACTTTTTTCCAGTGATCTGATGCACCACTTTCCTTTCCACCTGCCATTTTATTCTTGGTATTTTGGAAAAATCTTGCATTTTGGAAGGACCAGGAAGCTTACAATTCTGTCTGAGACAGCTGGAGTTGGACTGATAAATTAGTTTGGTCACAAATCAGATACAAGGGTTTTTTATATCTCCTCTGACTTCTGTTATCTATGCAGGGAAATGGTTAGTTGATTGACACCTTTTTTTCCCTCCATATCACAGTCTTTTAGCACCCAGAAGTGATGTATTTGGTTAATGGATGGATCTGCATGGCCTCTTGATTCAAGATATGAATTACCTCACAGAAACAAAGTCCCCAAAAGATGAATTTATGGACATGGAGATACTAGTTTCTACAGTTGTAATAGTCCTTTAAAAGTCAACAAAAGATGTGCAACTTCTTATTTATTGGATAACTGTTTCGGTCTGGTTCTGTATATCAGATAATTGAGTTTCTATTTTTATGAATATTATAGAAAAATGGTACCATCACACAAAGGAACAAAAGAGACTGACCTCAAGTTATTATTTGCAAAGGAAATTGGATTGGTGGCAAGTAGTGATGAGTCAGAGACTGACGGGTAAGCAGCTTTTCTTTGGAATTCCACTCTATGAAATAGTCTTTCAAATAAAAGGAAGTGAATATTTTTAGGTATGTAAAATACAGAAGATACTTCTGTACTGCTTATCTTGGATCTTACTTTCAGTGCTCTAAAAAAGCAATGTATTGCTATTTGAGCTGTGCTATATTTGTAAACTAGAAAATGGAGTTAATGGCTGGAGAATGACAGATGCCTTTTCGGCAAGGAGGAACAAATCTTGGTTCAGTCTTTCAGAACTGAGAGGGTCAAGGAAATCTAGAAATAAATTGTGATCCTGCTTCGTTTACCCCACTTATTTTAGATTGAGTTCAGTTCATCAGAACAATAGCGGCCGTGTTAAGGCACACCTTGTTCAACAATACACCTTTTGCAATGAGTCTTTCTTCATTCAGAATTAAATTTATTTTGTTTCACATGTCCCTAAAGCATTTTAGATAATTTATGTTGTACTGAACTAGGCAATACCACCAACTGTACATTGAAAACCCGACCCTCAATTGCATATTACACGATGAGATAGAAGAGCTTTCAGATCATGATGGGCAAATTTTGCCTTCACAAGCGTGTTACTGGCTTCAGTGGTTCCTGGGGATGAAGATATAAGAGTCTGAATAGACAGACAATATGGTAAGTGCACTTAAAGGGAAGAATGTGAAAAAAATGTCATCCATGGGTACAATTGATACAAAAGATCCTACCTGGAAACGTTAAGTGTTGTGCAGAAGATTTTTTAGGGAGCTTGATACTGGAGTTCAAAAAAAGGTAGATTACAGCTATGAATTAAATGTTGGGCTACATTTTCATGTACAGTATAACTGATATTGTGGTATCACTTTGTGAATATACCCTATCTAAATCCTGATTCAAGCAGCCTATAAATTTGAAAATTCAAATCTCTATCCTAAATATCTGGAGTACTGCTCAGTCCTACTGCTTTGTCTGTCTTTATTTCCGGTTACCTGTCAGAAATATACATTTGATTGATTAAAACTTGGCTGTAAACTTTGATGGAAATGACCAACAATCAAGCAGGTAAACATCTCCTTTCATTTTAATCTATTGCTTTTAAATCATAGTGTCTTGTTTCATATTTTTGTTCCTCATCATTTATTGTTGAAGTTCTTTGTGTTTTTTTTCTATCATGCAGACCTGTTACTTGATAGGCATGAATTGACTTAGTGGAATTTATGCTCTGTTGATCTCTTCAAATTATTTTGACATTTTCAATGCTATGTGAAATTACCATATTATTATCCTTTAATGTAAAGGGTTATAGTCAGTTTAAACAATAATCTTTGTACTGCACATATATTAGCTATATTGTGGAGGAGGCCACAAATAAATTCCAAGAAAATCTCTCTTTTCCTTATCTTACTATAGATATAGGTGCTTTTTTAAATACTGCCAGAGAATTTTTTCAGTTCTTTTTGTTATTTGGGATTATTTTTTACATTAAGAGCATTACCTTTAGACTTAATTTGGTGGGATTGTTTAAGAGTAAAAATCTACCTTAGAAAAAATGATACAATAATAGGAGTGATTTCTATGCAGGAAATAAATTTTATTTCTTTATTTTCTGTAAATCAGTTTAACTCTACTGACTCCAAGAAAATTATGTGAACCTACACTAGCTGGAGGTACGGCACATTGTGCAAATTTCCCTTTAGCTGCAGTCTCTTTTTTTCATTATTATCCACCCTCAGTGTTTCACCCTACCTCATCATCTGCCTTATACTCTTTCTTCTTCTCATCCCCTCTCCCTACCCAAATAGAAGTTATCAGCTTCCCTCATCTGTCCTTTTTATTCCCCTTACCCCAAACCAAGTATCTTCTGCCATGTCTCCTATTTAATACTGCATTTGTGAGGAGCCTTTATCACACCACTTCATTTTCTGCCTTCAAATACTTTTCCTAACTTTGCTTCCCGTTATCCTTACTAACAACTGTGCGGTGTTAAGGCTGCTCTGCACTGCTGTGCTGACCTATTTGCTTGTTCTGTTTGACAGTGTTTGCTGTTTGTCTCTTGCTGAGTTCACAGTGTGTAGGTTCTTGAAATAGAAAAGATGTAACTATTTCTCTGTTTTGCGTTTATAGAGCAAGTAGCATATTAGAGCTCTCAGGTGCTAGGCCATATAGGGGATATAAATTTATCTACACTCTACAGTGTTGTAAATTCACAGTTCATGACCAGAGAACATCAGACAAAATATATTTTATGTAGAAATCACATAGAAAAATAAATGCTGGAGTTCCTTTACTTTTTCTTTTTTTTTTTTCTTTTCTTTTTTTCTGTGTTTTAATGAGTTTAGGAATCCCCCAAAAATAATCATAAAAAAATCTCCTTATATATACTCCTCTACTTAAAAGGTTATATATGCAGCTCAGTAAATTCACCACCTTCCAGTCAGAACTGTAGAAAATGTTCACATCTTGTTGTTTGAATTTCCCCCAAATGTGTGGTAAGAGGAGAAGGAGAAAGGGGAGAGTTAATGAAATAGAAATCTGTGCAAATATCCTCCTAGGCTTTGGAAATACGTTCAGCTTTATTTCTGTTTAGCACTTCTGGTGTATCTATGCAGAAGACAAGAGAGCATAATGCCACACATTTTTTATTTGATAATTTCCATGTCTTGATAGGCACAAAAGGCTCTTCTTATACTGGGAATTGTTGTTTTTTTCCCCTCTATGCACAGTTCTGCATAGTTCATATCTGAGACAGATAATGTTGATTTCATCCAGTATTATTTCTCTCTTTCTGTGCTGCTGCATGTGATTTCGTGACTCAGTTGACTTCAAAAGATTCACAGTTCAATCCACGATGGCAACATCTTTGCATGGAGAAATACAACTATTTTTTAAAAATACTTTAGTAGTGAAATCTTTGATTATATCAAGGAGTTCTCTATAGGTCAGAGTGGTTTTGAATTACAAAACATTTTATTTGGAAAATTAACTTAACCATCAGATTTTTTTTTAGCTATTGGAAATTTAAATGTCAGAAAAGATGCTTATGCTTATTGCATGTCATTAAACTCCTCCTTCTAATAAAGTCTCCATGCTTACTGCTTTTCACTGAATAATATATAAACAGAAAACCGAAGAGGTGATGAAAGTCTACCATATAGTTTGTACAAAGCAAATCAAAAACAACTTTTTCATTCCTTTTGAAGTTTATTTTTTAATTCTTATTAATTAGGGCTTCAAATTATTAATGTTTATGCAGATTTCTAAAGCTTCATCAAAGGTCCTTACAGCATAATGCAATTAAGTTTCAGCTGATTAGGCAATTATAAATAAATGAGAATTTTTTCTATGTGAACAATACACTCAGATAAACTGGTTTGTGGAACTAATGTGATAAAAGGAATGCTGCGGGAGGGTTGTCACATTTATTATGCAAACTTAGAAAATCCTTGGAATTTGGAACTTTTAACATTCTATTCTCCGCCTGGCTTCTATTGATTTTTTGATAGTGAAAAACAGATAAGATGTAAATTATTGCCCGTTTTTTTTCTCTTTAAGTCAATTATTCACCATAAGTCATGGCTAGGAGATATTTGCATGTTTAATTCAAGCTTAGTTGTGGAAAAAAATCTGTGCTTTGTACTTTTCAAACATTTTAATTAAACCAATGACATTTATGAATATGAAACAAGTAATAAATGCATTTTATTTGTTCAAGAGATTACTGATGGATGATAATATTCTAATTTGGAACAGTTTTACAGGTTCCTTAAAGTCTTTCAAAGCTTTTAATGTTTAAAGTAGAACAATGTTTTTCTAACTTTAAAGTAGACACTGCAGCAAATAATAAACCCCTTTTTCTCTTGGTGCTATCATTTCTAATAAAGACTAATGTGTATGAAGAACATACAACCTAAAACAAGTGACAGAATATGTAGACCATATACTTATCCTCTTCATTATGTTTTACAAGATCTGCATTTATTTGAAAACATTTTAATCATTTAACATCAACTGTTGCATCCTGAGAGGGGCATATCTGACCAGGCATTCTGAAAAGGAAGAATGTTTATTCATATCCATATTTGATGGATAGGAGATATTGTATAACCAGTTTTTGCTAATGAAGCTTAAAATGTTTTCTTGACAAACAAACAAGTTTTAAAACTGGACTGATTATTGTCAGTAGATTCTTCTCAGCTGCAGAATTGATCTTGCAATCTGAAATGTTTCTTAATGGTCATTTAAAATGCAATTTGTTTCTTTATAGCTTTTAAAATGCAGTTTGAGTAGTATTGTTATTCTTTTATTGTACAAGGATAGGCAACATTCTATCAAGAAGAACTAGCAATATATAGCAAGAAGCGTTCAGGCTTGATCAGTGCTCTGATCTTTTATCTGCCTTGTTAACAGTAGTTATGGGCAATATTTGCATTTTACATATATATACATATAGATATACAATGGGCCTATGAGCTGTTTTTCTGGTTTCCAAAGAGATGTGAGTAGTGCTTATCCAGTTTCTCACATACAGACACACCCATTTTCATATGCATATACTTTCTTGTTTCTGGTTGCCAACATGTTAGATTATGGTGGATAACTAAATGGCAGCTGAAATAGTTATTTTTTTCAACTTTACTTCTGAGAAATTCTTTGCAAAGAAAAGTCTAGCAGCATGACATCCTGCCAAGGTAATGTAACTTGTTTCTTTCATTTATTCTCCAAAGTAAACAAATCTCATATATCATCAGTGCCAGCAAATCTATTCCTGCAAACTTTATGCCTTTTTGTAAATTAACAGCTCCTGATAATATAATTATTTTCACAGAGAATAATAAAGGCACTTAGGGAAAAAAAAAAATCATTTGACAACTGGTATAAAGAGGATAATTGATGATGTCATCATGTGTTACAGGTGCAATGGAATATTTTTGTTTGGAAATGGAGGGTCCTGCTCAAAGTATCACTTTACTCACACACTGAAACATAATTGCACATACACGGACACACTTAAGTCCATATTTAGCAAATTGTTTTATCTACTTATGCACTTAGTAGTGGAATCTGTTTCTGTTTTATATTATTGGCAGTAATCCCCATACTTATAGGTCAGTGTGGTCCAAACAAGAGCCCAGTGTGTCCTGTCGGTTGTTCCCATTCTACCCACTGGAAACACAGAATTGATATTCAGGCAGCAACTATTTCTTCCTGTGTTTGCAAGCAACACAGAACTGGCGTCTGCCTCTGTGACCACATGTAAAGATGGGATATACTTCTAGGACTTGTAGGTTTGCATGATGGTGCAATCTGCTCTCACAGTTGAGGAGAAGGGAGAGGGAAAGGAATATTCCAAGATTAACGTATTGCTCCCGCAGTTGCTGAGGCTGGACAGCATTTCTCTAGATAATACCATGGACCCCTCAAAGATGACACAGCAACAACACAAAACATCAAAAATGGCAAAATGAAAAGTCATCTTCTTGATTAACTTCAGCAGTGTGGTGTTATTAACGAAAAACTCCTTGTTATTATTTTTATATGTATGAATTAATTTATTACTATTTTAATGTTTCCTATCTGACTTTTTTAATTCCCTCTTTAATTGCTCTCACCTAAAAACTGCAAAAGTTGTTAGAAGGCTGCATGGTAGAAGGAGGGACAAAGTCAGGAGGGACAAAGAGTGTTTGGAACCATCTTAACCCTAATTTGGATGCACTCTGCATGCTAGAAGCCTCTCCTCTTCTCAGCAAGTGAGATTAGTATGTGCCAGCCTACATGCTGCTGCCAACAGATTCCTAGTTTACAATCAGGTTAAGTATCTATCTTGTGACTGCAGCTTCACTCCTCCCCCTGGCTGAAGCAAGAGTTGTGCTTTTATGAAGGGGCACCACTGAAACATTATGGGCAATATCAGCACAGAGATGTGTCACCCTGGCAAGCACTCTACATCCACAGGTAAATTGTTAAAGAGAGATTACAAGAACAGCTCCCTGGACCCAATCAGGGCTCCTCCCCTCCTTCTTTTCCAAAAGTAATTTTAATGTTCTTCACCTATTGCAGTATCTGAGCCATAGAAGAGGGTTCCACTTCATGGCAGATCTGGTATTTCCAAGTTTCTAAACCACAATAAGAAGTGAAAATTAAGGAAAACATGTAAGTTTTTTAAAAAAATAATATTTCTCTCTGTGATCATGTACACGTCATATCAGTCCTGAATTGTTCAGATATCAAAAAGGTTAATATATGAACTACATACTGCTATAAAACATTATATTCTGTATTCCATGTATATATAATATGGTAATACACCATGAGTAGAGTTCGCACAAAAGTTTTACTTCTTGGGTTGAAATGAGAAGCACAGAATAAGTCATGTTGGCTTTATTCCAATAGTTTATAATCAAACAAAATTACTTGAATTTGGCACCAGTACAGGAGGCATCTTGTCTTCACTTTCTTTTACAATTACTCTTCTGATGAGTATCTCCAATATTGCCACATGTTTATATAGAGCTTGCAAGTGAGAAAGGGATCTGACAGCAGGAAAATTGGAAATTGTGGCTGTGGTGGTCTCTGGATACAGATATATAGAGACCCTGATACTATCCTTCAAGGTGATCAGTGACTTTCACTGGATGAGACTACACTAGTGCCTGCTGCCTGTTGCCATTGGGAATCCTACCAGGTTCTAAACTTAACGGCACCACTCTCTGGTGCTTCCACTCCATGTCCCGGTACTTCAGTTAGAAGTGCACTGGCATAAATTGGCAGTCATTGCAGACCTAACACCTTCCCAAAGGGGTGGAAGAGATGCTGGAGCTAGCCCTACTACTTCTCGGATCAGAGCCGACAAGGAGTTAAAGATTGTAGGTTTTCAAATTTAGTACAGTCTGGTTACTTCTACATTAAAGGCTAGTGCAGCACAAATTGAGGACAGTACATAGTACAACCTGCTAGGGCTCCAGGACCATGTGTCCACACTGCATCTTTACTGGCAATCAAGTTCACACAGGTGCCAATCCTACATGCGTGCCAGGCAGGCAAAGAGAAGAAACTAGTGGAGTAACCTGCATCCATGTTGCAAGTGCAGTGCTCTAAATTGTGCCTTGGCGTGTGACTTCAACCTCTGTTCCATTAAATATTCAAACATTTTTAGTACACCAGCGGAGACCTCAAGTGCATAATGCAAGACAAATCTTCATCAAAAAGAAGCCTACAGTGCACTAAATCACTAATGCATTCTACATATTTTTACCGAGTTCAACCATAGTACATTTTATCATTTGTTGAAATTTTACTATGTTTAACATGTTTCTTCAATGCTAGATCATCTTCACTAAAACCGAGAGCAAACAATTGAACAGTGATTCATGCAGGATTTGACGGAAAAGGAAAAGAAATGGAAAGGGAAGGGAAAGGTCCTCCATGATTAAATCTGCAATAGCTTGTTATACTGGTTTCACCATATGATATACTGGCATCATGATGTATGGCAACCCTCCTCCCCCACAGCTGTAATTATAGAAAGTACACTCTCTTAATGGGTGCTATAAATTTCAGATCGTGATTCATGCAGGATTTGATGGAAAAGGAAAAGAAATGGAAAGGGAAGGGAAAGGTCCTCCATGATTAAATCTGCAATAGCTTGTTATACTGGTTTCACCATATGATATACTGGCATCATGATGTATGGCAACCCTCCTCCCCCACAGCTGTAATTATAGAAAGTACACTCTCTTAATGGGTGCTATAAATTTCAGATTGAGAAGCCTTTCCAAATTTTCCTCTTTTAGTAGCAGTAGG
This sequence comes from Aptenodytes forsteri, assembly GCF_000699145.1. Classification (NCBI taxonomy): domain Eukaryota; kingdom Metazoa; phylum Chordata; class Aves; order Sphenisciformes; family Spheniscidae; genus Aptenodytes; species Aptenodytes forsteri. Next base: position 3,555,966 of record NW_008794089.1, read on the forward strand.
TCATCCACAAAACCATCCATTTTTATCTGTATTAATATTTTTAGCAGGCATGTCCAGGACTGAAATTCTATACAGTGCAAACCAAATCCTGAGGTAATAAAAATCAATATAGGCCTACTGATACGATAACATTAGCATGATAAGAATGTAAGTCTTCCATTAAGCCAATTATTAGGGCTTTCTTGCACACTTCTGATTTTTTGCTCAGTTGAGAGTTACCTTTCTGGATGCATTCAGGTAGATCCATCTGCAAATAGAAATGGATTTAGCTACGTTTCAGTAAGGATGATTAATTGCTCTTCTTGGGCTTACTTTATTGAAGAATGATGGATAACACTCTTCTCCCAACTGATTGATCTGCCTCTGGTCTGTTCTCCAGTTTGAAGAAAAGGAAGGAGAGTTTGTGTGACAAGATTCTTTGGTAGCATCTCCAAAAAAAAACCTTTGCACAGCTTCATAGGCTAGCCTGCAGGGACTATAGGAAAAGTAACAGTGTGTCTAGAGGATCTGCTCACAACACTAGTTTTCCACTGCTAATCTTGCATAAAGCAATGTCTTCAAATATTTAGTTGTATTTGAACAGTTAAAAAAAATCTCATTTTTTTTCTGTCAGCAGTAACAACATCATAGTATTCAAAATTCCTTTGCACAGCTTTATAGGCTAGCCTGCAGGGACTATAGGAAAAGTAACAGTGTGTCTAGAGGATCTGCTCACAACACTAGTTTTCCACTGCTAATCTTGCATAAAGCAATGTCTTCAAATATTTAGTTGTATTTGAACAGTTAAAAAAAATCTCATTTTTTTTCTGTCAGCAGTAACAACATCATAGTATTCAAAATTATGGTCAATTAGGTTGTAAAAATCATCAGATCTATTACAATGATAGCCCTAACGTCAGTACAGAAAGTTTTATAATGTACTACCATATTTGTATCACAATAGACTTACTTCACAGGGGATGGAAATGTTTTGCTATCATTAGAAGAGTATACAGGCACACACATAGAACCAGTGTCTAATAAATATTTCAATAGCATGCAACAAGTGAAATTATGTTGACAATTGTCCTTGCATAAACGCAGTGAGTAATGGGATTAATTCTTCTTCTCAAAATACCATCAGTGCAATAGGTGTTTGAAGCAACTTTCTGTCTTCTGTTTCCCTCTGATTTTACTTGGACTGAATATGCCTTGAAAAAAATGGTGATATGGATGCAGTTTCATTACATCTCTATCAGAATTTCACCTGCTCAAAACACCCTCAGAAAAACATATGCTATTAGTCTCTTGAGAGATTCCTTGATACAAGCTTCAGCTTACCTTACAAATGTTAGAAGTAATTCTGGATCTGCCATCACTTACCCCTCATATTTTCAGTATTTGCAGGGCAAAATGGAAGCGTAGAATAATAAAGATAGTTATAGTACACTTACACTGTGGCTGCAAACATACTGTGTTGGTAGGGTAAATGATCCCTAACTGAACTGTGCACTGTCATAACTACGTTGCTACTACTACTTGAACTTGCTGTTTTAAAACTAGCTCAGTTACACGTATGACCAAATCATTTCTGCGACTGTATTGCAGACATACACTTAGTCTAGAATTTTCACACAATACTTATTGTTGCTTTATGTGGGGTTGTGGAGGGGAAAAAAAAGCTTCATAGTATTTTACCTGGAGTATTTTATCTTCATTGTTTTGAAAAGTTATAGAGCTAGGGTTTCCCTTAAGATTTTGGCTTAAAATACAGTTGGTCTAAATTGCTGTTGGTTGACTAGTAGTGTTAGAAGAAAAGACAATTTATCGTGAAGGATGTTGTCTTCCTTTGAGAATGGCAAATGTCTGCTTTTCTTGGCAGAAATTATATGAATGGTGTGAATGATGAAATAATTGCTCAATAAATACTGTTTAGTTTGATACAGGTTTTTGTTTTGAGAATTGATTGCTTGGATAGAGTAATTGGAGTAACTCTTTAGAGATGTGACAAACTTTCTACTGGCCATTATTAAATCAAAAGCATTTATTTGTAATATTTAATAGTACTTAAAATACACAGCCTCAGATGAAAAGCTAAAAAAATCCAGGAATTATGTCAATCATATTATTTAAATGAGGCTTGCAATCGCCATCTTACTCTTATAATCTTTCCTTATATTACAATGAAGATACTGAATACTCCAAATCATTACAGTTCTGTCTCCATGCAAGCCAGGAAATAACTTGAAGTTACTGGGAGGTCTTTGAGAAGTAGTTTAAAATCTCTTGTTCGTGCTATTCTGGAAATCTATTTTTTGAAGTGATAGTTTTTAGAGTAGGAAGAGAGGTGAGGAGACAGAAAAGCTTCATGCTATTTTGACTTCATAGGATTTAATTTTTAAAAGGATTTAAATCAAAGGATTTGAGTCAAAGGATTTAATTATTTACATTGGATGAGTAGCTATACTAACAGAATACTATTGTATAAATCTGATTTGGACTGGCTTGTAATGGCATCTTCTATTTCCAGTTGTAGGCAGTGGCAAAATGATCTTTGATCACTACCGTGCAGCACATTCAGCAGTAGGATTGTAATGTGTGTATTTATTTAAAGTCTAACAACAGTCATTTCAGTCACAAACTGATGGCTTTTTAAATGTTTAAAATTTGAATTATGAAACAAAATCTCTAGTAATATACTGCACCTGTTCACTAACAGTGTCTACACCAGCAAAGTGTCTCTTTCATTACTGGTAAAATCTGAAAAAGAATATTATGTGAAAAATAGTCGTCTTTTTGAAGACAGGTAAAATGAGAAAATGTAGTACTCTATCGGTTTGAGATGAAGAGCTGAAATTATAAAATAAAGGCTTATAAATCAACATGTTCTAAATCGTTCTTCAACTTCTGAAAATTTTTTGATTGGGATAAGTTTGTCAGGAATGTTTGCTCATAGATGAGGGAATGAAAGAAAAATGCACAGAAACCACCCACAGAACAAGGTCAGCAATTTCCTGACATCACAAACTGCTTTGCTAAGCTGCTTTGCTCCATACAAATACATCTGTATTTGTTTATTTATATGGAAAAGAAGTATGAACTAAAATATCTACTACTTACTGAAAGAGGCAAAAGGGATGGACTGGAACTGTAATTAAATTCCACATGGTGGGTGACAGACAATATTCCTAAGACTTATCATTTCCCTTCAGCAAATCTGAGTTTTCCTCAAGAAAACTGGCTTTTGCTGATCAGCATGAGCTAAACCAGTGGATAGGTGTTACTTTGCCCAGAAGGGACAGCATCTTTGGTTTTTCTGTGCTTTCGTTGTGCCTCCTGGGATGGAGGTGATCCTGGAGGCAGGGGAGGTCTTTCCTGGATGGGCAGCTGGTGCTGGGGTTGGCCAGAGGGAGAGCCTGGCCCTTGCCACCGCTGCAGGGAGGCAGCCAGGACATGGGTACTGACAGCCAAGCCTCGGGGGAATGGCATAGGGATTGCTGTGGTGTGGAAGGTCACTGAGCTATCTGGAAGCAAACTTGGAAGCAGCGCAGCATAGGAAGAGTCCCACTTAGTTGCTGTTTTTCTGTTTAAGAGGTTGAACTGCTAGTTCTATTTGTATAAAATTTGTCTTTCAGCCACTCTGGGGAGCGTGCTATGCGGAAAAGCCTAGGTAGACCCTTCTCAAGGGTCTGGCTGACTCGGGGTTGTGTCTCAGCTGCATTTAAGAGTTTGGCCTCCAGCTGCATCGTTCTATGTTTATAACTATCAGCCAGGGCTGGAGCACCCCTTGCTCGTCCCGAGCCCTAGGCCCTGCAAGGACCAGCTCTGTGAAGGGCAAGGAGGTGCCTTCTGGTGGGGTGGAAATGTCAGCCTGGCTCCTGCTCCCCATGGTGCTGTGACACAGCTGGCTGAGGCTCATCTTGGACAGGGAGCAGGACCAGGGAAAGAAAACCCACCACCAGCATGGGTTCACCTCCTCCCTTCATCTCTGCTGTGGTATCAGCTCTGCAGCAGCAACCACCTTCCTAGCACAGGAGTCTTCATCTTCCTCTAAGGACTGGAAGAGGAAGGCCCTCGCTGGCCTTGTGTTTTGGGTGGGCAGATGAGTCCCGAGGCTGGCTGCAAGCAGAGCCCCATGGGGTTCAGTAATTTTGGTGGAGCAGAGTTCAGGATTTAACCTGGGGTTTGATTTACAGCTAAATTATAGGGAGCACTCGGATTTTGTGTAAATTTCACACAGTTTTTTAAGAGAGTTGGTGGGTTTTAGTATATATTCATGCCTTCAAGCTGAGGAGTTAACTGAAGATGCATAGCTGGTTTTCTGCAAAGCAAATGCTTCAAGAGTAAGAGGAGATTGACCCACTGTTCTAAATTGGAGGACCCTTGACTCCAAAAGCTCTGTAATTATGGGGTGTATTTATTATTAATTTCTGGCTTACGCTTATTCTTGGCAAATACAATGTATGATCTTGTCTTTGAAAAGAGTGTGTTAAATGAGGCTTCCTAATCTTATCAGAGGAAAAGAAATACCACTTCTTCCTGCCTAGTGATAAAATTCAAAATTTAGTATTAAAAAAAATTGTTTCAAACAGAACAAAATCTTCCAAAAATGCAAAGTTTGAGAGGAGAAGAAAAACTTAAGATGTTAAAAAACTGGAGGAAAAAATAATTTCACAATTTCATCTGAATTGCCACAGTAATTACTAAACTTTTTGGAAGGGGGTTTAATTTATCTTTTCATATTATGGCATTCTGGTAGTAATCACATGTGTACGGTAGAGATATTCTGTTATTTATTAATTTTAATTGGAATTATTTAGAGCTGTTTGAAATGCTTTTCACTTTCCAGATTATATTATTTCATAGTTATGCACACAAGCTATATTGAGATGTTGGGAAATGGTATAAAATAACAAAATATAAAATAAATAATGAAGTAAAAACCCCAGATTCTTATTTTTTGAAATGGAATATTGAAATCAGTGTCAAAAACAGGTTTTGCTTTGAGAATTTTCTCAATAAAATTTTAATCAAAATTCAAAACATAATGAAAATCTGGGATCAAAATAGAAAACATTTTAATGAAAATATTTGAACAATTTTGATTCCTCTCTGAAAAAACAATCGCTTGAAAACACTTACTGGGAAAAATGAAGTGTAATTTCCTTCCACTGGAGACAGACAGGTGCTTTATTTAGTGCTAAAGAAAAACATCTTACATGTAGTTTTATCAACGTTTTTTATGTTGTTGTTACAATTTTATTCATCTTCACTTTCTCTGATCTTCCAGCTGAGAAGAACTGAGCATAGCTTCTTTTGAAGCTTTTTAGTAATTTACTGTAATTAGAGTGCAAACTAATAAGACAGAAACATCTTCCCACAATGGAGTATCAAAGAGGTACAAAGAGAAGACATTGAACCTCATTGGCAATAATCATTGTAATCTGTTGACCAATCTTTCTTTGAGAAAAACAACAACTTTGACTCACTTTTATTCAAGACTTTGTTTAATTCAGTTTGGTCCAGCTGTGGATGTGTCATAGCAGGGCCACTCACAAAATTATTATTTTTTTTTAAATTAGTTGCCATAGATGTGAAAAAAAACTACCACATCTTCACCTTTAATGATACAGCAAGACCCTCCAGCATAGTGGACTTCAACAGGTAATAGCTTGTGTTGCTGTTCACTCCCCTCGTGCATAGTTTTCTGCATATTACCTTGTGCATCGGGCGACAGAAGGGCAATACGGAAGGGTAGCAGGAAGGAATAAGGGATAAAAGAGAGGACTGAGGAGAAAAAGAAAGAAGAAAAAAGTAACTGCAAGTTTCTCAGATAGTCTAAAGTGTGTATTGTTCCGCTTTTATAGAGCTAAAAATCTGTAAGGCTGGATGGCACATTTGTGATTTGGACAAGAAGCATTTAAGAAAGGACTCCAAGAAACTACCTTGGAGTGTTGCTCTGTGTGCATTTGCTCCCCAGCGTGGGCTCTCCACAGGCCGCAGCTCCCTCAGGAGATATCCACCTGCTCTGGCGGGGGCTCTCCAGGGGAATCACTGTGGGGAGGTGGCAGCTGGAGCCCCTCCTGCCCTCCTCCCGCTCTCCCCTCGGGGCTCGCAGGGCTGTTTCTCACACTTTTTCCCTCGCCCCTCGCTGCCGGGCAGCGTTCTGCCCTTTCTTAGCTGCGCTTTCCCCGAGGCGCCCGCCCGTGGCCGAGGGGCCCAGCTGTGCCCTGCGTCGGGGCCCTTCTTTTTTTTTTTTTTTGTTTTTAACCTCAGTAGGATCATGGCACACCTGCCAGTATAACAGAAAGCTCTGGAAAGATTTAGCAATTTTCTGATGATTCTTGCAAAGAAACCCCTGCACAGATCTGCAAGAAGAAGGGATTATTAGACCATGTAGCATTTTTTAAAAGATTTTGATTTTAATTTTCCTGTTACATTTGCCTCTTCTATATTTTGACACCAAATCACAATAAGAATAATAAACCATCTCAAAGATAACTGTCAAAATGAAATAATTACAAGTTCAGACTTTTAAGAAAAATGCTTAAAAGTCATGAGTGAATCTTAGGCCGTTTTTCAGCAGTCTGCATGCCCAGAGCCGTGGCTTTGGACGTTGTTTCAAAGCAAGCTGTTTTGCTAGAAAATTTAGTGAGCAATCACCTCCTTTCCTCACCCCTCAAGTTCCTGTGGTGGCTGCTTTGCCCTTCCCAGGGCTCCCACTGATGCTGCTGCCTCAACTGCCTGCTGCCAACAGCTCTGCTGGCCCAGAGCCCCCGGTGATCGACTGCAGAAAGTTTATTAGGTAAGAAATGAGGAAATTGGGATCACAAAATATTTGTTTTGAGAGAGAGTGAATAAAAGGCAAAGGCAATTGCATCTTTTACATTGGTGTAAGCCAAGAGGTAACAGATTTTGTCCCGGGTTTTGTGTATCTTTTTCTGTTTATTTAATATAATACAAATATATAAATATATTTAAATATAAATAAGGAAAATATAATGTAAAATGTCATTCTTTTGAAGTGTGGTATTTACATTTTGTTTTGTGCTGGGGAACTTTGCTGTCTGAAGCCGTCAGGTTCTCTGTATCTGTGGCCCTAACCCACCAGTATGGAGGTTGGTTTAAAATTGATTTTGTAGATTGCTGGGATTTGACTTTCTAAGGCCCCATTTTCAAGCTCCTTTCTGTTACTGTGAGAATGGAAACTTTAAAATTGTAATGGGACTTGGAAAAAAAGTGGGCAGAATAGTGTTAAGGTGGAAGCGTGTAGGATGGGCTTCTGGTCAAAACATGGAAGTTCACGTGACATAGAGCACAATCCTGCTGGTCATATGTATATGTGTGTGTAAATATTTATGCTTCAAGGCTAAAATCTCTTGAGAGATATTTAGTTCATTATTTCTTATATTAGAGTAACCTGGCAATACATGTCAGAATATGTCTTCAAGTTAAACCAACAAAACCTCAAATTGTGACAAATGAGCCCTTTTAGTAGTGATGCTCTTCCTTTTACAACCAGAAAGCATACTTAGAGATCATCCAAATAAAGTAATTAAAATATATGACTAACTGGATACACTTCATTAGATATGATTTTGGGGTGTTGTAGTAGGAGTAGTCAGTGTATTAAACATTATGATTTTCAAAATGTATGTAGTGCAGAGTACAAACTGTGGAGACAGCCCAAGTGTAAAATAACAATATCCAGGCAGAGCCTGCAAATGGTAGTAGTTGTTTTTTCCTCCCAGAAAGAAGGCTTAGTCAATAATTAAAATAAGAAATCCATATTTGACTTAAGATAGAAAGAACTAAAATAATCTGGTTTTTTTCACTTGGCTTTGCTTTAGCATTCAAATTTAAGCACAAATGGAAGCATAAACATGCTGTCTTTGAGAGCTGCTTTTACCAGTGAGGCACTTAATATGCAAATCTGGAACATAAATTTAGCTTACAAATGGCATTGCACAAAGATTACTGTTACATCTCCTTCTGTAGCCAGAAAGAATGTGGAAAAGATAACTTGTTTCAGAAATAACTATAATTCAAGGAGAAACTGGCGCAAGTTATTATAGTCTCATCACAGAAGCTTGCACCTTAAACTGGTGCATAGCATTGCTAACTAGTGCAGGCATAATTTTTATGGCTTTGAAGATAGACATGATTGAAGCTGGATGATGGGTAAATTTAATAAGACACACAGAATTTCCCATGAGAAAGTGCAAGCATGGATCTGGAGGAGGTGATGGTAGGAGTCTATAAACTTGATTTGTCAAATTTTCCACTCCTTTCACTTGTGACTTGAGCTTCTTCTTTTGTAGAAAGCCTATTAATGCAAAGTTCTCCCCTTGCTTGTGGCAGAGTACCATTTTACACCACATCACTGCAACTGATATGAATATCTACATAAGCTATAAAGGCAGTGGCAAGATGGGCCCTATGTGTGTGTAAGTGCTCGATGTGATGTGCAGTCTATTTCTGTCATTAGGATGTGAGTAATTCTCAGACACTTCTGCAGGATTTTTGCATGCAGTGCCATGAGAGAGCCAGACTCTTATATTGTGTATGTGTGATCTCTCTTGCATGGCAGTGTTTCTAGCTATGGGCTGGTGTAAAGGAGGTAAGTAGTAGATCCTTGTTTTAAAAATATGTAATACTGTTACTAATTCCCTGTTAGCTTTTTAATTCTCTAGAAGCAAAAACCTGGGAATTTGAAGTCATTCTTCCAACTCAGTGGAATGAGTTTGGTTATTCACAGTTTGAGCTCATGTAAAAGAAGAAAAGAGTTCCTAAGCACTTTAATGAATTCCATGTCTTGTTTTTTCTTGCTTTGGAAAGAAAATGCATTTAAACCCCAAAAAGTATTTGGAAATTACTATTATTGTGATAATTTCAGTATATTGTAAACACATTTTTCTAAACCCTCCATTAGTGAGCATCTTCTTCTGATCAAGGAAGAGGATAGTAGGTAATATTTTAATAAATACTTAATATCAAATACTTCAAGTAGTTAACGATTTGGGACTAGATCCTGTATTAACTGTCTACAGTATAGATTTTATCTTAAGTTCCAAAGATACTGCATAAGCTATTGCTGTTTGAAATAAGGCTACAAGAAGTTGGTCTAAAGCATCAGAGTCTTTAGAGGTAATGAACTGACCTGTAGCAGAGCTAGCTTAGATTCAGTCACTCTGATTCCTTGACAGAACTTCTCTTCATGCTCTACTTTAGCTGTTCCTGGTTTAGCTTTGGTTGTATTCTTTAGACTTGAAGAGCTAGTTTCTGCATTGGATCCCAATGAGTTACACAACAACCTAGTATAAGAAAGCATGCTAGTGATTGTATTTCTTCTCTGTTTATAATTGCAAGTATTTTTTGTGTGCACTGCTGTTAATGAACTTTCAAGGGGCCTTTCTTACGTAACAGCAAAGCATACAAGTGCAGATATAGCGGTCTGGGGTAACAGAGCCTTGATAGGCAGAGATTCAAGCATGAAATCAAGCCATAACTTTTACTGCAAGTATTGTCTGAAGACTTCAACATAGGAGAACTTTTTAAAACTTCTATCATTAGTTAGTGCTAGAGATGGGTTTGTTCAGAACTGAACATTGAAAGTAGGTTAAATCAACAGTTATATCTCTTAAATGTTGCTCTTTGGAGGCTCAGCGGATTCCATGTTCTCTAAGTTAACGAGTAAGTTGTCTCCCCATCTCAGCTTGTAGTTCACATCATTTTATGGGGTCACATCTCACACTTGGAAAGCACAACTTTGTAGCAGTCATCTATAATCCTTCTGAGAATACTTAGAGAAAGAATAAGACCCTGC
>NW_008794089.1:3566069-3587254 GCF_000699145.1 Aptenodytes forsteri
CCCCCCCCCCCCCCCCCCCCCCCCCCCCGAGGAAGTAACTATGTTTAGCTGTCATTTTTATTATCCTTTCTTCCACTTAGGAAGCTGCTAGACAAGAAAAGAGTCTCAGCTCAACTTCTGGATTATCACTAGTGTCTATTGAAAGACACAAGTGTAGAGGAAAGAAAAAATACATTTTGCTCTTTCCACTTCCACTTTATTATCATACCATATTAACATTTTTGATTCCCTGATTGTCTCAGATTAACATAAGAAAAGGTTTTCAGAACTCACAATGAACATAATGTATTTCATACGGTCACTTCATTATTCATCTGTATTCTAATATCTCATCAAAAGTCATCTGGGCTTTTCTCCATTTCTCCTTGTTGCTGTCTACTTAGAACACAATCATTTTTCCCTATAGGACAGTCACTTTGCATTGTTGTGTTTGCCTGCTATTGTCTTCACTTCAACTTGCTGTTGACTGCAAAGATTTTTTTTTTTAATATACTTGTATGAAGGACACCATATAAACATAAATTGTGTTAAATTACATAATAAAAAGCCTATTAGTGTGAATACCTTCTTTCAAGGTTGTCATAATGTGTCCATTTGAAAAAGAAGCTAGTTCAGTCCCATGTTAAGTGTGATAATTTAAAATGTAATATACCTGAATTGGTTTCTTTCTGTGTGTGTAATGGGGTATTCTGAACTTTGTATCAAGGTCATTTTTGCAGAATACCAATAGCTAGACACTACTGCTATGAGCCAACCTAATAAAGCATAACTTATGTCAGCTTTAACCTAACCTGATGACTAATTTTCTTAAAGAATACTCCTACAGCTGCTAAACTTCATTACTTATGAAAATATTGTAAATCATTCCTCTGTCTTTTGGTATGCCTTCTGTTCTTGTGGTTACCTGTCTCACTATTGCTCTTTATAGCAAGGTGGTGGAGATGGAAACCCATTTGAAATAGCACTGAACCCAGTTCTACTCCCGTAACAGTCTTATGTGGTATGTAGAGACTTTGAGCTCCCTAAGGCTAGGTGAGTAACAGTGGTGCCATTTCTGTATCTATCTAAAGCAGGGAAAACAATGCTTTTCCCACTGAAAAGCAAGCCACCACAACTGCCTACATCATCAGCAAACAGAATTAGGCTAAATATGAACCAAATTACAGTCTGGTTTCCTAAGGAAGCAAGGCATATACAGAAGTTTGGTCTATCCAGTAGGAAGGTAGCAGACAAAGTATACAACTCCTTCAGAAACCAAGCTTTGTTGCTGTCTTTCTTCACAGAGCAACTTGTTTAGTGTGAATGAGTACCTGATAAGGGAGTCTGTTGTCTGCTTGTCTTTTTATACTGCATATAACAAAACCCTCAGAACATATTGTCTGTTGAAGGACATTATGGTTATTAGTAATGAAATTAATAAACCCATTAAATGGATACATCCAGTGAATGTTATATTCAAATATTTATACCTGCCATAAAGATTTGAGTATGTAATAACTACATTAAAAACAGGCCTCTAGCCTATTTTAGGCACTACTCCTACACATAATCAAATCTCACAGAGCAATGTGATTATGTGTGTTCTAAAAAGACAAGTATAATAAGAAAAATAATAGAACAATCTTTTTGTAAACCCCAAGTCAAGAATAGGTATCTTTAATGATATTCTGCACTTCTTTGCTTTTCATCTGAGGTGTTAGAAGTACTTGTAATTTAATGTTATACTCTTCTACAGGTGAGAAAACTGAGACTTGAGACTACCCTGACATAATCAAATAACTAGGCTTCTTGCTTTGCGGTTTCCTACTTAAACAGAAAACCACACAGTGTCCCTCGTTTCATTTGTAATTCTCCATTATTTTCTAGATATTTCTTATTCAGCAATAAAGTCCCTGTCTTAAGCATATGTATTTGCAGTTTTAAAACTGTTTGAGGTATTTGGAACTGAAAGCATCCTGCAGGATAATGCTCATCTCCTCATGCTCCCCGGCTTTTGGTGTGGAGCGAGGTGTAAGAGAGATGAGTCTGCAGCAGGAAAGATCAATGTTATTTATGTGTTGTCTATTATGAGGCTTGGCCTGTATGAAATGGTCTTCCTAGGCTCAATTACTTCTGTGTATATAGATATTTGCACAGAATGCTAGAATTTTAGAACAGAAAATTTGTATGAAATTAAATCAATCCTCTACCTTCTCTTCTTGAAAACTGTTAATTTACGTAACTTCTAGCTTTGTAGCAGTCTGCATGACAAACACAGTTCTCCAAATAATTTGTTCCAACTGCCTAAGATATCATCAGATGTTTTTAGTTTTCTGGATTTTAAATATCAAAGCTTTTTTTACTGTAGTCTAAGCAATTCTGAAAGCATTTTTTTCAGATTTTCATGTGTCTGCAGAACAAATACGTATTTGTAGAACAAATTATGTTTTAAATGCATAGTTGCAAATGGAAAAATAGATGAAATCCACAATTTTTGTGCAGGGTTTTAAATCCTAGAGAATCAAACAAAAATAATTTTACTCTTCTGACCTGAAGGTTTAATTCTAAACTTTCCTGAAGAAAAAAGAAGAAAAAGAGATCATGGCTAAACGGCAGCAAGGGGAAGAGTATCTTTTCTTGGAGCAGGTAGAAGAGCTAGTGAACAGTCTAGGATGTTCCCTATGCCTTCAAAGTTATGTAAACTATTATGACTGGTATAAATGAAGTTATATCAACACTTCCTCTCAGGCACTGAATTACTGAAAGTAGTTATGGCTTGTGGCTGTTCCCATCAGTTCCCAAGCAAAAGTGTATTGCATTACTTCTGTGTCTGAAAACTCGGTTGGAGTGAATTCCAACAAAGGCACCTCCTGCAGATTTCGGCTAACAACCTGATGTTTGATATGAACACCTCCACATGAATTCCTAGAAAGTCTTGAAATATCTATCCTGTAAGGAATGTGTATGTGTCATTCTCTTCAGACTAGCAAGCCACCTTCCTTAAGCATCATAATGGCTTGGTGACCATGAAGATTTTCCCATCTATTTTCTGTAGGATTTTATTGTTCCAATATAGCTAGTCTAGAATTTCCAAAATATCTGAACTGAAGTAGGAAATTGGAGGGGAAACTATCCCATTTGGATTTCTTTTTCCCCACTGCAGTATCTTCTGAATCTGTGGTGCTGTGAAGCTTCTCTTGTGCTCACGTATCTGATTCTGGTTTAAAACTGCTGTAAACGTCTTGCACACATTATCACCATTGATCAGTTTTGCTACTAAGTTGTCTATATGACAAGGAAAGAAAACCTGAAGGTGATTAAAAACTTCTTTTGTAGCCCTTTAAGAAACCTGCATCCTGTTTTGTAAGCGGTGCCAGCCCTTTGTTGTCATTGCTTTTATTCCTTCTGCTAGCTTTTGGGCAGCACTTGGACTGAATGTGATAAATCAGTCCAGTAACAAAGACTTGTCTGAGGAAACCTGGTGTGGAGTACTTACAGCTTCATGATCACCATACTAGCCATCAGAAAAAGAAAGCCAAACTAATAATTCAGGAGAGCAGAGGAACATTTGGGAACTCTTGCTTGGCACCTGTTTATCACGCATTGAGTTTCCCTAGAGCAGTTCTATTCAGTGAGAAACTTAAAAGCTGGAAAGAGGCTGTGCTCATGCTGAATGATCTGAACTCCTGCTGCCCCTGGATGCTGTCATGAGACTATAATTTTACTTTTTAAAAAAATACCCAAAACCCAAATAGATCTATTTTTAGAAATAGTATGGCAGGTGTTTCTTTTTTAAATTATTATTTTATTTGATTTTTAGCTTGTCTCCTCTGGACAGAGTAAACATTTTACAGGTTTTATTTGCATTGGAAGTTTTTATGTAGCTAAGCAATTCATTTTGGTTTTAGAAGGAAAATAGTTTTGGCAATTGTTTAACATTCCTATGCCCAATGTGATCTGTCTTTTTCAATAGCAAATTTATGAAGTTATGTGGACAAATTGACATGTTTCTGGGTCCTGCTAAAGGTGGTGGAGGCTGGTGAGAAACAAATTTATGCCCACACATTGGTGGTTCTGCCTATTCCTGCAGCTCTTTGCTAGTCTCTGTGAACCAGTAGCAGAAAGGACAGAGAGCTGGAACTGCAACTGCTGTGTAGCACAGTGGACCCCTTGAGTTGGAAAAATTTTCTGGTTGTTTATCCACAGAATTTTGAGAAAGTGGCTAAAAATGTGACATTGTATAAACGTGTGATGTTATTCTTGTCTTTTCCAACAAAACATTTCTTGGTCCGGCTCTATATTTATTTGCATAGCCCTACCTCACTGACACTCAGAAGATATTCGATAATTATGAATATCTAATTTTTAACATATTGTATTGTTTTATTCATTTTGTGAAACTTGACAGTTACAAGATTTTTGGATTACTAGTTCTGGAAAAATGAGGTTTCCTTGCACTGAAAGGCTATATTTGCACTCTCGGAATATAAAGCAAAACATAAATTGAATTAAGAAATCTATTATAATCTTGGTAATGTCCTACATTTGGTTGCCTCTTAGTAATGTTTACTAAGCATATTATTGATACTTATCGAATGTCTAATTGATTCCCCATCTTTCTGCAACAGAAATAAAAGTCTGGTAAGTTAGCAATCACCAAAACATCAATTCAAAATGATTTTTAAATGTTAAGAGCAAGAAACTATCATTTTTAGTCTCACCTTACACATAACACAGGGCATAAAATTTTCATCTGATAATTGCTACATTAAATCTGTAATCAGGGAAAATAGAGGCTATTTTTTTCATAAAAACTTTTTTTTTTTTTTAAAAAAAAATTTGCATTACCCTCTCTGCTGTTGCTCTGAATTCCTTTGAGCTGCTGGCTCATTCTGCACCTCTTACTACTGGCTTAAATCATTCTCTGCTATCATCAATATTTTTTTCTATGTGGAATAATATGTAAGGTTTTATCAAAACTATCCTACTAATACTAGGGTTTTAACTCAACAGTTGACTATTTTAGTCTGTGGGTATGCTTATGTTACTAATAATGCATTTCATTAATGAAAAATCTTCAGACAGCGGTGTCCAAAGAGAAGGTGGATTTTGCAGAGAGTTTTTATGTGTTTTCTCACTTAAACATGTGAAGTTTAATATATAATATGTTTTTTATTTCTATCATGATTTTTCTTTCTTGTCAAGCAAAAGATTTGTCTATCAGTAGATCAAAAAAGAGCTATCAGTATTGCTACACTCATTGTGGCTCTGCTGAGATTTTACATAGTTCTGTATTTTGTGGATTTTACAATTTTTTATTTTTTACTTTGTGTGATTCTTTTATGTATTTGACTTCAAAAGCAATAGGTGAAGTACAGTGTCCTTGTCCTGGTTTCGGCAGGGATAGAGTTAATTTCCTTCCTAGTAGCTGGTAGAGAGCTGTGTTTTGGATTTAGGGTGAGAACAATGTTGATAACACACCGATGTTTTAGTTGTTGCTAGGTAGTGCTTACACTAGTCAAGGACTTTTCAGCTTCCCATGCTCTACCGACTGAGAAGGCTGGAGGTGCACAAGAAGCTGGGAGGGGGCACAGCCAGGACAGCTGACCCAAACTGGCCAAAGGGATATTCCATACCATGTGACGTCATGCTCAGTATATAAAGCTGGGGGAAGCAGGAGGAAGGGGGGGACGTTTGGAGTGATGGCGTTTGTCTTCCCAAGTAACCGTTACGCATGATGGAGCCCTGCTTTCCTGGAGACGGCTGAACACCTGCCTGCCGATGGGAAGCAGTGAATGAATTCCTTGTTTTGCTTTGCTTGCATGCGTGGCTTTTGCTTTACCTATTAAACTGTCTTTATCTCAACCCACGAATTTTTCTCACTTTTACCCTTCCGATTCTCTCCCCCATCCCACCGGGGGGGAGTGAGCGAGTGGCTGCGTGGTGCTTAGTTGCCAACTGAGATTAAACCACGACAGTCCTGAAGCATAGTTAGCCTGCATGTTCATTGATACACTGATTTCCAAGGCCCTCATAATTTCTCATTTGCTGTTGCACTTTCTCCAAAGATACCTTCTGCTGTCTCTTGCGCAGCTCTGATATTGAGCATTGTAGGAATAGTTGTCTTTTCTTGTCCTTTTGCTTTATATACGAGATAACATATGCATCACCTGAGGGGTGCATTGATAAATATTGTATTAACATTTTTAATGTTTTTAGAGCTCTTCAGGTGAAACTTGCAGTGGATGTTTCATAAACATTGTTCTAAATTCTTTGTAACAGCTCTTCCTCCACTGTGCTGTTTTAATTGCTTCCTTTTTCCCTCCATGAATTTAAAGAGTGAAGAAAGTTTCACCAAGTTAAATATTTGTGAGAATGGTTGCTTCCATTGTGGTCTCTTCTGAATGTTTCAAGTCTGCAATTGATTTTATAGAACTAGGGAACTCCACTGAGAACCATGCAACATATGAACAGTACCAGAAACTCCCTTTATAAATGATGATATTTGACATTGATATTTGTTGGGTGACACAAAGAAATATTGGAAAAAACTTAAATATGGAAAAGGATATGAGACCATCATTTATCCAGTGTTTTTTTTTAAGAAATCAACTTTAAAATGAAATATGGAAATTATTTGAAGTAGCATCTGTTAGTAATATCACCTATCAGAGATGAGCAAGTTTTGCTTGGCGTGGCATATGCACAAGACACATGCTCATAGAAAAGCCTCTCTGAGTCTGTTATGAGACTAAAAGTTTACTAAAATTAATTTTCAGTCTGTACCAATCTTTTATCAGCACCTAAATTAATTCAGAATTTTGTTTTGCTTTCATAACACAATACATATACCTTTCAAAATACTCATAAGGTCTAGGAATTGCAATCCACTGAAACTGAAGAGGAATTGAATTTCTAAGTCAGTTTGGTCCTTTAACCCAATCTTTCCCTTATCCCTTTTAAATGCTAATGCAAAGCTTCATCCAAACTTCAGTGAAAGCAAAATAAGGCTTTTATTTGACTAATTTATTGGGCTTTTTATTGTGGTTTGTTTTGCAGGGCAGACAGGCCAACAAAGAGCTAACATGCCTGTATATATGTATGTATTGTCTGATATCCAAGATGAAGAGTGAATGGGAGAAAAGGAATAGAATGGGATAAGCAACATCTCTGCCATCCACACCTGTTCTGAGAGGCAATTTACAGGCATTTTTCTTGCTTGGTGATGAAAAAGGAGTTGTCAGACAACGTAACTTTCTACCAGCATCATTCCACCAAAGCAAGAAGGGGAAGAGTCATCCTGACACTGTTTATCAGGCTTGCTCAAATACTTTGGATGCAGTCACAGCAGGAAGTTTGGAAATGCTTTTTTCCATAAGTTGCCCAAGACAGTGTAGCTCTCCATTAACCAAGCTGAATCAGTATATTTGGGAAAAATTATTTGATGCTTTTCTCCTAAACATCTAAAAGCCAATTAGAAGTATTTCTTACATTTTGTCTTACATCCAAGAAGATTGTACGCACTGTTAATCACCCTTACTTTACGTAGAAGCAAACAGAAACACACAGAGGTGTAAAAGCCAGGTTTTCAAGAAGCAAGATTTAATTCTGAGCACCCCTGCTTTTTGATTAGTAGGATGAGTTTATTCCACCCCAGTTTGTTTTTTTTTTTCTTGGATTGTTGCAATGTATTATAGTGTGCCATGGGAAGCAACAGAGAAGTGATTGCAAGGGGGAAAAGTGGTAAAATAGCAGTTTCATGGTAAGAGAATATATTAGCTTTTTGGGTCCTTTATTCAGAGTCCAAGAAAGTCTTTTTCTGACTAATTAAGAGATTGGAACTAAATCATAAATACTAAGATGTTTGTACAAGGAGAACTTAGGAAAATGATGTGATTAGACAGTTGAGGGAGTCGTGTAAACTATACCGGTTGCAGAGGTTGTGACATGTCATTAGAGAACTTACATAGGTGAGGATCCCCATTTCAAAGATTGTTCAAAACTTTGTAAGATGGATATACTGTTTATTTATTTATTTATTTATTTACATGCTTCTTTTTCTTGCAGATGCTTTTAATAAGTAGTATTTGGTCTAAAAACTAAAAAGATGTTCAGTTGCTGGGGTCCCATTGGCATTTTTCAGAAAAAAATAGAATTGCATTCCAGTCTGCCATAGAAATTTTGGTTGATAAGTGAAAAAACTACAAAGGGGATTGTGTCCGAGAGTGAGAGAATCCTGTGAATGCATGCTAAGCTACACAACAGTTTGAAGCAAGGTTTCAGACAGGAGATCAACTTGAAGCAAGGACGACGGTCAGAGCTGAGATAGCCAGGAATGCTGGGTCTATGGCTGGCAGAAGAACTTCACCTGGAAAACTTTGCACAGAATTAAGCTGTTGAGTTTTCTCCCTGGAAGGACTTACTCTTTTATTTTAATTTGTCCACATTATATTTGATATTCCATTTAAATCCAAAGTAGTTCATAAAAGTTCTTAATATGATGGAGCTAGTACAGTAGCAGAGGTGATATTGAATAGAATGGACACTTTTATAAAAAGTCATTTTTATTTCTTTACTGTAATCTTAGGGGAGGGGGTTGTTAGCTTTTAGCATAAGGTATCTTCAGTCAAGTCACTTTTTTTGGTCTCTTTGTTACTGGTGTTGAAACTTATGACTTCAGGATATATAACACCTCAAAAAAAATCTGAAATACATATTACATTGTGTGTATTAAACACATTTACATTTTCTTTAGATGATGGTTCCAAGTAATAAAAAAAATAGCTTTCCTCATTTTTTTAGTGCTCTTCTATGTTTTAGTATTTTCATTGTACAAATATTAAGCCAGTGTTCTATATTGTGAAGTCTGAATTCTGGCACGATAGCTTGCTAAGAGTAAGTCCAAATGAAGCCAGAGGGACTAGTTCAGAAAGATGGTATTAATTGTAAGAGTATCTGAACTGTATAATTAATGGTGGGCTTGTATGTACTTCCAGCCTTTATACTAATTGCTTATATCTCCTAGAAAAGTGCTGAGAATGCAAAGAATCTAACCTTGCCCTTTATCATTTGAAAAATTCTTATGATGGTGCTTATTCATTTGTCAGGGAAAACAGAGCAGGATGACAGCTGCATCCTATTCTCAGATCCTGAACCTAAGTTCAGAAAGCTATTTCTACATTTCATTGTTAAGTTAGATGTATCTTTGCAAGCAGGACAATGGGGGGAAGTTAGAATTCTCCATCCTGAGATCCAAATCAGCTAGAAGTTTTGAGTGGGAGGAAGAAGAGATTATGTCAAGTGAGACTAAAAGGGACACAGAGTGATCAAAACCTCGTCTCATATCAGCACCATTTTAACTAGAGACAAGATCAGTGACATTGCTTGCATGGATGCAGCATTGCACTACAGGCGTGGAATAGAAGTGTAAGCTCTCATCTGTGACTATTTAATGGCTTTTTTGCAGTTTCTATTCAAGCAGATTTAACTTTTCAAAGCTGAGAAATAGTGATGGAAATAACAGCCTATATCTCTGTTGAGTAAGAAAAAAAAAAGATTAGAAGATAGAGACAAGTAGCAGTGGAGGATAAACTAGTAATGCTGCTATGCAAATGCACCCAGTGCACTTATTTTAGTAAAATTTCTGTTTCTGTGAAATGAGGAAAATGTAGATTGTTCTGTTTCATTCTGCTTCTTCCCATCATCATACCGACATTTTGTACAATGACAGGGTGATGCTCAGAGTAGATGTGATGATAGAGAAGTTGCTGTGCTCAGCATTGGCAATAGGAATCCTGTTAAGCACTTAGGAGCATTTAAATTTGCTCTGATATGGCTGCATCTGCCAAGATAAGCATTACCTACCTTTGGTTTTATCACTGAGCTTGACCCAATCAGTTTTGAAAACACTGGCAAGGTTTGGCTAGGGAAGGTGCAGGGAAATTCAGGAAAGAAGCAGGGAAACAGCACAAAGTAGAGAAGTCATAAGTATTACTGATATGCATTAAACCAAATTTCTCTTAATTTCACTTAAAAACAGCATTACAAATTGGACATATGTTTAAAGAACTTAAGTAAAATTGTTAAATTATTTTTTAAATGTGCTGAATAGCAAGGATGAAAGAGATCAGAATGAGGCCTGTAAACCTCCCGAGCTTACTTCAGGATTTGATTCTATATGAACCTCGTGCTGGCCCCTATCCACATCTATACGATTCACCCATAGCAAGAATAGCAATATGAAGGAATCTTTCAGGTAGTTTCTCTAGCTTCAGTGATCTTCCAAGCTGTGGTGCAGATCTGTCTGAAGTATCTAATGTATGTACATGCACCTGCCCAAGAAAATAAAACTCATTATTGATGCCTTTGGGTACTGTATTCACTCTGGTGCTGATAATACTGGCTGGAATATGTGAAACGTCACCTCTTCCTGTCTGCCAAACTCACACCACCTTCCCTCCCCCAAAAACCAAACAAAGCCAATCTTTTTTTTTTTTTTTCCTCCTGATAACTAAAATTTTAGCTTTAAGGGTATTTCATGACCAGACTGAATAGGCTGTAATTTTTGTCTTAATGCCTCATATTTGGTGTCTTGGATTATACTGAAAGCAGTTTTGAATGAAGAAGCTTCAATAATTATAGACTTGACCTGAAGTGGAAGGTTTTGGCTGTGTTGGGAGTGGGGAAGCAGGGGAGATATTTGGGATCGTTTTTGGTTTTTTATCCCAGGAGTTTATTGAATGGGGGGTTTTCCTTGTGACTGAAGGCTACTAGTTTAAGTTAAATTATTTCTGCTTATGTTTGGAGACTGTTATGTTATATAGTTAGTTACACTCTGTTAGGTTGTTTGGCTTTGTATTGGTAAAGTGTTTTTTTCTTTCTTTTTTTTTCTCCTTTGATTTATTCTTTTCATGTAAATACCAACCTGCAAGAAATTAGTAGCAGTCAACAGAGACTGTCATTTAGCTCAATGAGTAGAAAATTCTGTTTCTGAGCCATAAGCATCTATGTTCCCTGCTGCTTCTTGTCTTGGTCGCCAGAGTGCACCTGGAGTGCAGGTCAGTGACAACACACAGTGGTGGATACCCATTACTCTGTTACAGTGCCATCTCCTAACACTGCAGCCTGTGTAAGTGCTGTGAAAAAAAAAATAAAAAATTACACCTGCTTCAAGACTTGCTAGAGCTTGACTTTTTGCTCTTTCTGATAGCAGGTGGAAAAATCTGACAACTACTTCACAGGAGTTTTAATGATTTTGCTGTAGAGGAGAAAAATAGTTTTCAACAGTCAATGGGGGTGTTTATTTAAAATATCCCGAACTGTCAGCCACATAACAAGGTTGTTGAGGATGAATTGACAGAGCTGTGAATCAACATTTCCTGCCCACCTGCTTTCCTCCCTTGTCAGCCTTGTCAAATTTCTCTTGCTGAAATCAAGGAACGTTAAGTTCTTTAAAAGAAGTGATACATTCTCTGTGAGCACAGTTCCTTTTTCTTCCTGCCTCATAAATATTTAAAAAGTGTTAATCTTGTTTGTTACCTGACTGATAAGCACTGGGCAAAAAATCTGTCAATGCAATTTCATTACTGAACTTAGATCAGAGCTTTTTGAACGTTATTACAGATACTGGGTAGAATTTTAAAAAATACCCAAATGACTTTGGAACAGATTCACCATTGGCACTCTTAACCAACACCATTATTAATACATACATAACTCAGAGTAAATGCAATTACAATTTAGACAATTTAGACTTACTTTGTGATATATTCCAATAGCAGTTATTTATATTGCAGAATGATGCAGGAAATACGACTCCAAGACTTCATGTCGTGGTTTTGGATGTTGTCATACTCTGAGGCAACGGAGTGCAGATTCTGTCAGCTTTACTTAATCCTGTAAATAGGATGCCTAACATGAATGTAATTACAAAAAGGATCAGTATTTAGTCCATGCAATAATTTGGCATTTCTATGTTTGCTGCCTTTATTGTGATGGATTTATTTATTTATTTATTTTATTTTTTCCCAGTGAACTGTTCATTTTTGACTGTGAATACTACATAATTAGACAATCCTGGGAGGAAATTGGGACCTGTTTAGTAGCAAAGTTTATCTGAACCGTTAGGCATTAGGAAATCAGGGGTCTTCAGTGATTGTCTTAAACTTTTAACATCTTTTTGGCAGTAGTTAGGTGTAGTTAATGGTATAATTTCTTTAGTTTCTGGGTTTGCTATTAATGGGTCAGATGCTCACCTTTCAAAATTAATCTCTGGCTTAATTTCAAATCATGTTTTAAAAATTTTCATCACAAGCAAGAGAGCTGGAGATACAGTTTTGCCATGTGGAATGCTTTCCATGGCAAATTCTATAGATGTAGTGGTTTGGTTTTGGTTTATTTTGTATAAATGGAGCCTGTTGGTTTCGACTTTGAAGAAAACTGGTCAAAATATTTTGAAATTATCATTAAAATGTTTCTAATAGCTGTTGAGGCACAATGTGTGAAAGTAAGGTACTTTAACAATAATACATATATTTATGAAGAACTGAGGAAAGATGAAAACAAAAAAATAAATGGGCAGCTAGAAAAGTCATCAGCCCGTAACATCTTATTGCAACCTCACATTCTTTTTCTCCCATCTTCTCCCATCTTCTCCCATCTTCTCCCTTCAAGAAACGCATGGGGGGAGGATAAGGCAGGTATCCAACTCCTTTTCCTGTGTCAAATAAAATTTGCATCCTTTATCCCTCTAAGATATTATGGTATAAGCCAGTTGCAGGCAGTTGCTACATTGTGTAAAGGTTCAGGTTACACAAAGCTGATCTGTTATAAATGATGCACCAAATTAAGGAACTCTTTTCCATACTCTTTGGCTTTGGGTCCTTTTGGAAGAATACATTTCAGATTTTCACCCTGCTAGCTTCTTATGGGTGTCTCTTTCCCCTTATTTTCTTCAGACACAAGAATCTGAGAAACAGGAATAATGCCCTTTAAACAATTAATTGATAAATATTATAAATTGTAACCTTGTTTTTTTTTTTTTCCTTAGCTCTTCCTGCGTCCCCTGCATCCTGTTCTCTATAATAGATGTTACTACAGATTTCTCTACCTTATAGGGTGCCCCCATCATTGCCAGTGCCAGGATTATAGGATGCACCAGGCTAACAGAGGGGAGAAAGGGAACTGCAGGAGCAGAAGGGAGAGGGCTGGGCAGGTGAGGTAAGTGGAAGTAGCCTGTGGGACAGATGAGGAGGTGATGAGTTTTACATTTTACAACCTCGCAGAAACAGTTTGTGGTCGTCTTGGAGAGTACTGTCACCTTCACCCCCAAACCCTGAGAATTACTAAACTATAAATATACACAAAGAATAAGTAGGGAGTGTTTGAGAGAGAATAGTTGTATGCAAATATTTGGTGTTGTACTGGAAGAATCAGAGAAAAAGACAACCAGAATGGAAAAAAGAGTATGAGTGTAGTGGAGGGGCAGTTGGAAAGAAATACTTCTTCTTGGGAATGTTTGGAGTCCATTTAAAAAAAAAAAAAAAGAAAAAAATTAATCAGATAGAAAACAGTTTTGGAACCGCTGCCAAATGTTTATATACATTTGTGAAGACAGCCTTCAAGACTTAACACAGATTTTCTCTGTGGAGACTACAGCATTAAATTAGTTAGGTGAGCCTACGCTACCCAGAAAAGGAGGTATGATACCAGGCTAAAATTACCTCTAGGCATGTGTTTTTCTCTCTACCAATAAGATAGCTTGCAGTTTCTAATCTTAAGAATTAAGAGTTTGTCAGTCTTTGTGGGCTTGGAGTCTGCATATGTAAATTTATGAGTATTTAAAAAATAATTAATGAACTGCACTGAACTGTTTCATTTTTCATTTATCAGAATCCACCATCTCTCCTGGAAAAATAGTGTATTGAAACTGAAATACAGTTTCAGTATATATACAGTAGCTCACCATTCTAAGTAGTCTGATATATTACACAGACACCATGCTGGACTGACATTCCCAGTCTTTATTGCATTTGGTTTAATACTTTTATACTTTTAAACTTTGTTACAATAAGTTTGGCTGGAAAAATTGGAACTACAGATATGTATCTGTACAGCTGAAATAGTATGGCAGCCTTCCAGCATGGCCTGCTTTCTTCAGCTTGAAAGAAAAACTGAATGAGGGAAACTTTAACAGTTGCATTGCAGCAGGAGTCGGATACTGACTGCAGGATCGATGGTTTAGATTGGCAGTGATCCACTGTAGTGACAGAAGGTGTCTGTAATAAAATCCAGTCTGTGAAACTAAACCAGATGATACGGGTACACATATAACTATCCATTAGTGATTGAGGGTGCCGTCCCTCTTAAAATATTGCAGAACCAACCCGTGCAATCACATTTACAATCTATCGTAGTGGTGATAGTCAGTTGTCAAGCCTTGTGCTTTAGCTGCTCATGAGCAAGGCATATTTTATATAACATAACCCTTGGAAATAAGTGTCGCTTGCTGCTCTAACAGTGCTATTTTTGCCATCTTATTCTGACAACAGTAGCAACGTCCCAGGGGCAGGCTGCTAGATAAATCTGAAGAAAAATATAAATATGGGCTTCCAAAATAAGTATGTGTTGGAGTTTTAGCATCAAACACTGCACACATCAGACCCACACTTATGATCTCTGTCTTCCTGCCTTCACATTATTTCTACCCGTTTGGCTACAGGCCCTGAAAAGTAATTGCTGATAAGAAATGTTATTCAGGACAGATAGAAATGTTAATGATTATGCCTGTGTTACACCTGAGATTATGTAATAGCCTGTGTCTTACAAGGGCTAATTATAGAATTAGACTGTGCGATATGGATGAAATACAGAAATCATAAAGCCCAAGCTAAAGGAAGGAACTTTGATGCATACATTTTGATAGAAATTGTTGTCTTGGATACTGTTTGAGCATTTAAAGTTGCAAAAAAGTAGAAATGCAGGATGCTTTTTCAACGCCTGTTCTGTCAGTAAATACATTTTTTTCAATCTTTCATCCTGCCTACTCTCCTAAATGCCCTATTCATCTATTTTTAGATTTCCTTTTACATATTTACAATAATTGACTCAAACAGGACCCAACTTTTATGACATAAAGCCAAACAAAATATTCCTAATTGTGAATGAAAATCTGTTTTCCTACATGTAAGTATTATGCTGAACAACACATACAACAGCAAAAAATTTGGTAATATAAGTTCTTAGATTGCTAGAATAGCTTTTAAACTGCTGACTGCTAAAAGCTAAGGAGGAGAAAAACTGCATTATATCCACCTGTTTTGTCCTTTTTCCTTAACTTCACCTTCAATTTGCTGTCAGAGACAGGATATTGGGCTGTCTGTCGATCTTTGGTCTGAACCATAACAGCCATTCTTTTTACCCTCTACAGGTCTTTCAAATAAAGAAGCAACAGTTCCATGTTGCGTAGTGGAAATAGCATTTAATGTCACCAAGTTTAGTAAAAATATGTTTGTTAACATCTCCCAGAACAATATGACAGATAATGTTTTATTTTATTAGATAACAGTAATGGAGGATGATAAAGCCTAGACTTGGTAAAGTATTTTGAAAACCTGATGATGGGCCTTTTTAAAATTTCTTTAAAGTATAAACTAGGAGTGACTCTAGTTCACTCATGGTGTTAACCCTGCAAGGCTTGCTTAGGAAAAACAGGTAAAATGACTACATATGTACATGATCACATCTAATATATAGCATGCAGTGGCAGTCACTCTTTAGGCTCTTTAGGGTTAGGGCGAAACCATCCTAAAATGAAATTTTCCTGTGTAAAAGCTCTACTGCACTTAAATTTTATGTAGACCCTATAGAAGATATTTTAATTCCTTTTCCTGATCTTTCATCTCCTCTGAAGACTGTGCCTACTGTTAAATCCCTTTTAAGTCTGAGTATTAGTTTCAAGTGAACTCTAGGGCTTTTGTGTTTAATGGGAACTTCACCTTATACAGGAGTAGTCATTGGATTCCCAGTAGATATCTCGGTGACTTCACCTAAGTGAACCAGTAAGAGAATAGCAGGAATCCTTCTCCATTCTGATCCCTTAGTGTGAATTTCCTCACGCTTTGAAGTCTCTATGCCAGGGAATATCTGCAGTCAGAAACTGCTATGAATAAGGTCCTGATGCTTCCTCTTTTGGTTTCAGTTATTTCATGAAATGGAAGAGGAGCATCAACTCTTCAGTGTTTGAAAGACTTTTATCTTGCATTTGAAACCGTTACTGTATAATTGTTGCTTTTAGGCAGAAGGCTAGAATAAATTTTTATTGTCCGTTTTGGTTTTTAAACTCTTTATCATGGTTTTTAAACTCTTTAATGTTACTGCCTGTATGGCAAACAGTTAAGTAAAAGCTTTTATACAAATGCTTCAGATTTGCCTAAGGAAAACAGTAGCTGTCCTGAAAATAACGGTAGCATTTTAAAACTGCAGGTGTCTGATGTTCTACAGATACTAGTGAATAACAAAATTAATCCAATAATATGCAGTTCCTTAAAGAGAGAAGATGTAATAGATCTTGCTTGCTGAATTAATTGATTTTACATGTAAATGTAATCCTTTTCTAAAGACAGATTTGTTCCTAAGAATACAATTTGAAGTAATGAGGTTGCCTAAATCTGATGGTGCTTCTACCTCATGTTTGAAAGCTTCAAAGATGAAACAGAAATTCATGATAATTTTGCAGTCAAATTTAAATAAATAATTTGCTTGCTTACTATTTAAAGTGTAGTAATAAAGTGACATATCTATCACAGTGAAGATTTCACAGTCAAAAATACTAAATGTGGCTAGGAAATAAAACTTACTGAGCTAATTTTTGATCATCCCATTCAGATGTTATTGTTGGTGTTGTGGATACTGTATTGCTCCATAATTTTCCAATGTGTAGTGTGTTCATATTGTTTACTCATTTGCTGTGCAAACAGACATAAGGCATAAGATCTTTGATGTGAATTGGAGAGGAGGTATAGCTGAAGAACTATAGACCAGAGCGAGAACTTTTCAGTAGTTCCGTTACTGCAGATATAACAAAGCTTCATGCATCTCAAAGCTTATAAACAATACAATCTTGTCTATCCAAAGGGACTACATGTTGGATGTCATATTGGAATCAGTAACAGAACTTGCATGGTCTTCATGAGGGACAAGATTATCCTCCTTAAAGCCACATGAGTTTTAATTAAGAGGGAATCTTTCCATGGAAAATAATGCAGTACAGTATAAATATCCTAAATGCGAACAAGAATTCTTGGTTTAATGCTATCTTTTTTTTTTCCCCAATCAAAAGACTTTTTTTTTTTTAAAGTACTACAGGTCAAACTTTTCTCCTGAAAGAGCTATTTGAAGGGCTAGCACACTATAGATGTAGCTAGTGCAGCTAGTGATATGCCAAAACCACCAACAAACATAGGTGCTAAGATTATACTTTCATAAAGTGGAGACATAAGCATACAATATGTTCAATGATGTATCATCACAGATTCCATTTTAAACACTTGAATATGCAATTTCCTCCCATTTTCATGGAAGTTGTGACACTGCACATTTGAATTATTTTAGTCAAAGCATGGATGACAATGTTGATAAAATTTAATAACTGCTTAGCCTTGAGGAAAACATAGTGGGAGTGTGATAATGAAAATGTTAAGTCTTATTTGTTCAGAAGTGACACTGTGATTGGCAAGATGAATGACTGGTTACTTTGCTAGAGGACGGTTTTCTTATGAAAAGCTGCTTAAGATGGCAAGTTGGTGTCTGTCATATACAAGGGCACTTTCATATTTTAGATACTGTTTACCATTATATTAACAGAAAACATTCACCTGAGCAGGAGAGAGTTTATTAGATGAAAATGAAGAGCAAGAAGAGTTAACTTTCTGCAGCAAGATACATACACTACCATTGTTTCAGACACTTGGAGTAAAGTAAGTGAGAAAATCTTTTACTAGAAGGAACAGACGATTTCAAAGGAAGTATCAGGAAGTAGGGATGCATTCAACAAATCTGAAAATACCTTAGAAATCAGTCCCTAAAGCTACCTTTTCAAAGGCAGTTGGGATCATCTTTTGAATGGATCAATCTATTTGTAAGTATGTAGATTTGTAAATCTTCTGGACTATGAGTTTCACTGAAAACAAGTAATTTTTGCAAGTCCTTAATTGTCTCCTCAGGAAACTAATGAATGCATGTATTACCACTGCATCCTCATTGTAATCAGTTTGATATTGTGTTAATTATAGTATAGTAGACAACTGTTTATTATGTGAGATATTGTACTAATACTTGATAAAAACAGTAGTAGTAAAATTGGCTACTGATGGTCTTACTGCCTTCCAGAGGATGGCATTAGAATTGTTAAAACTGTTTCCAACTAAAACACTACAGTATGCAGTACAGTATGACTGTGATTTTCCCCAGTATGGTTGTTGTTTACAGTGTCTACCTCTAAGCTCACCCGTTATTCATGGAGTTGAAAGCTAAAGTTCACACTACCTGTTAGGGGTTTTAATGGGTGTTATTCTCTACATGATATTGGTTCTAAATTCATAATGTAAGAATATGGTAGAAATATTTCCTGTTCTTAATGAGTATGACCAGAATAAATCTGTAGCTTTATCACCAATTTTATTTTTCTTGAACTTTTGGAATAAATAGCCACATTTCAAAGTATTTTTAAGAACCTTCTTAGTACAATTTTTTTACAGTTATTATTGATTTCCATTCTTTAATTGGAGATGTGAGCTGCTGCAATTCCACAGCATGAACACGTTCCTTATTAGAACATTAAACAAGTCTTCCTCACTCTTGAGGTTTAGAAATAACAGTGGCTCTTCCTGTTCGCATAAGGAAATTTTGTAAGGTTGTAGATAGCAGTATCCTATCTCTCTGTAATAATTCTCAATTACTTCAGAGACAGGCTTCCTTTCTTAATTACTTGTTAGAATATTTAGGAATTGTAAGAGCTATTTAAAAGTATGAAACAAAATTTGTTTTCTTTCTCCCTCAGATTTTTGGTGGCTAAACATGAAAACTATAACTGTGCAAAATAAATTTGAAAGAAATTAAGGCTTCATTAAAGCCCATATCATAAATTCACTTCTAATTGTGTAGATGAAACAGTATTTTAATTTGCAGTAATCACAGGAATATTTGTTATAGTTGTATTCAAATTTAAAAATCCAAATTTATTTTTAAGTTATTTATTGTTATGGAAATAATATAGCACATGCTAAGTTAGATACTCAACTCACATATGGATAAATTTGGAACTACCATATTTGATGGGAAGCTGAATGCCCATGTACCTTCTCAATCGTTATTCTTTTGTTGGTTATAGTAATTTAATTTTACATTTCCAGTAAGTAACCCTGGTTTGTGCAAAGACTTGATCATGTATGAATCAGTAAAAGTTAGTTATTTAAATTAGTGGCCTAAACAATGAAAAAAATTTCAGCTTTTCCAAGAAAGTGACAGGTTTCACCCAATGGGTGTACTGCTAGAGATGTTCCTAAGCCTCTATAGGCTCAGGTGCATGGTTTGTAAACTAGGAAGTGTATGAGTAGCTCTGAAATACTTAGAGTTAAATATTCAGTAATTTTTCAAGCAATTTCATTTCACATTATGGGATGTTTAGCTCTAAGTTTTTCCATGATGTTAGAAGTAAGAGAAAATGAATTAGTTTTTCTGAAAACATTTTAGAATCAAATTTTCTGTAAAAGGTGTTAGACCAGCACAGAGTGCCATTATCAAAAAGTCTGCATGCAGATGTGTTTCAGGGTTTAAGTCTTTTCAGATGTTGGTGTCAAAGGGAAAAAAAAAACCAATTTGATTCAATATGGTCGGTATAGAAATAAGAACGTGCTGGCTCGCAAAGCTCTATCTCACATAATATAAATTTGAGATGTGAATAAATTATGCCATTTTTGGCATAAATCAAGGCCAGAGTGTTTGAGGTATGTAGAAAATTTTCCTGGAAAGGCAAATTGGGAAGGCCATCAGAAGAAACTGTTAAAAATTACAGCCAACATTTGGGCAGTTGATTCTGCATAACAGTACTATACTGCAGGGAAAAGTGAAACGAGCTTTCTGCCTGATTCTAATTGTCCCTGATCAGAATCTGCCTGATTGACCAATTGGAGTCAGCACGGAGGCACAGCATGCACTGCTTGCTCAGTCAGCCAACATGTGTGCTTTACCTGAATGATTACCCACGGCAGAAGCTTGCAGCCTGCTGCTGATGGCTGGGCAGTGATGGACGCGCTACCTGATCAAATAATGTGTTTTACGCTCATGAGGACTCTGCAGTATTACAGTCAGTGACACTGGTTGCCAGACAAAACGAGCATCAGTGTACCACACTCTAGCAATCATTGCTGTGCAGTGTGCTTGGTCGCTGTTAATTGTGAGTAATGGACACTGCTGTCTCAGTCAACCTAACTAGAAAAAC
The DNA here is from genome assembly GCF_000699145.1 of Aptenodytes forsteri. Lineage (NCBI taxonomy): Eukaryota > Metazoa > Chordata > Aves > Sphenisciformes > Spheniscidae > Aptenodytes > Aptenodytes forsteri. Next base: position 3,586,546 of record NW_008794089.1, read on the forward strand.
ATCTTTTAGTTTATGGTATTCAGTAACAGTTGTTACCTCTACAATTTACTAGTCTTGGGTTATGTTGAAAAGGCTGATCTTCTGACACGTGCATTTGATTTTAATTATATTTTACTGTTCCAAGTGCTGTGGAATTTGTGATAGCCTGTCTGAAGACTAAATTATGCCATTCTGTTTGATGCCAACTATATAATAGTTTCTATTCAGTAGGAGTTCAAGTTGTCCCATTAATAGCAAGAAGCTCACTTTCAAAGTAACACAGAATGAGGGTACAGTAAGTTGGATCTGAGAGATTAGTTCAAATGTTTTCACTGAGTAAGTTAACAATAAGAAGTCATTAGAGGGTGTTTGAGAAGAAAAAAAATGTGGAAGGTAAAATCAGACAAATTGTCTAAATTTCTGAAACAGTAACTCTTCAGAACCTCTTTTGATGATACCTACCTGAAAAGATTTGGTAAGATATGACATGACTACTCATTATTTAAAGAACATACTTCAGTAAGGCCTTTGGCACCGTCTCCCACAGCATTCTCCTCGAGAAGCTGGCGGCTCACGGCTTAGACAGGTGTACTCTGCGCTGGGTAAAAAACTGTCTGGACGGCCGGGCCCAGAGAGTTGTGGTGAATGGAGTTACATCCAGTTGGCGGCCAGTCATGAGCGGTGTTCTCAGGGCTCAGTTTTGGGGCCGGTCTTGTTCAATATCTTTATC